>NC_136416.1:15020000-15125000 GCF_051521515.1 Lactuca serriola
CTACTTATTTGAAAATTTTTAACGATTATAAAAATATCTTTAGGAAATATTTTAGTTAAATTGATATTATAATTTATTTTTTGCATTTATCACTATAATTTACCACTTTTAACTATTTACAAAATATTCTTTGGTTTTTTTAGTGGAACTAAAATTTATATTTAAGTTGACACTGTAATGTTATATTTAAATTAACAATTTAAGTATTTTGTCCAAACTGTTCAGTAGTTGTAGTTTTAAATTGATAGTGGTTTACATATAATAACATATTAAATCTAATAAATTAAGTATAATATGTTAAAATTTAAAGACATTACTTTATAAATAGAAGTAAATATATTATTTTAAAATTGAAATTTAGTCTATTTATGATTACACTTTAGGTTTGATATTTATTGAACCTTATTAACCAACTTATAATCATCATTAGAATTACACTACAATTTATCACTTTTAACTATTTATAAAATATTATTTGGGTTGTTTAAGTTAAATAAAATTTATATTTAAGTTGAGCCTGTAATGTTATATTTTAATTAATAATTTAATTATTTTATACAAATTGTTCAAAAATTATAACTTTAAAATGACAATGGGTTACATCCAATAATATATTAAAACTAATAAATTAAGTATAATATGTTAAAAGTTTAAAAAACATAATTTTATCAGTAGAAGTAAATATATTATTTTAATATTGAAATTTAGTTTATATATGATTACACTTTAGGTGTTATATTTATTTAACCTAATTACCAAATTATAATTATTATTATTATAAAGAAATTGAAAAGTCATGGGAGTTTCAAATGAATGTGATGAAAGGAAAAAGAATGGGGGTTTCAAATGCATGAGATTCAAGAAAAAATGCTAGCTTTATAAGTATGTATGATTTCAATAAGGAACCAAAAAGTCAATCTAAATTGTTTGATTACAAATATAAAAAAAAAAAAAAAAAAAAAAGATGTAAAAATATCGTCTACAAAGCCATATACAAAATTATAGCGAAAATATGGACATTTTAGGAATAATGTACATTGATCGTAACTAATTTATGTTTATAAATGTTTAGTTTTTTTTTATTTCGTCAATTTTACGGCTTTATTTTTCTCAGAAAAAATGAATATAAAAATTTATAATTTTATGCTCTACAAATAGTTTCATATTTGTATTAAAACACAATTTTTTCTTCACGTGAAGTCGCTGATATTTAGAATGTGAATCTGAACCGTATCTAATTTTTTTACACATACTAGTTCACATTTGAATGATATTTATAACTGTTGTTTTTCTAACTAATCATTAATATATAAATAATTGATACTCGATATTTGATATAAATTTTCATTATGTACAATAATCGTACAACATCTAACAATCTTCGGGTTTATATAATTTTCATTTACTTTCATTGAATGATGAATATGGATGATAAATTTTCATGCAAATAATTCATAATCTAAAAATATGAAAATTTCATAAAGAAAATTGAATAAATACTACATATACATTTGTATTATTTTGATTATGAACATGCATTGTAAGTTATGACATTCAAATGTGAATCTTGTAATATCATTTGCAATATTATCTAATATTTCAAGTGTGTTATTAGTCACAAGTGAATTTATTTATATTTACAAGTGAATTTATTTATATTTATATCTGAATTGTTAGTTCGATTTGGTTTTCGATTTCGAACCAAATAATACGAACCCTTAATACATAGATACTTGTTATTAAGATGAACTATTTATGACACTTATCATGATCAATGTATACATGCTTTGCATATTTCTCAATACCTTCATTTCAAATTTTTGCATAAAATTTTATGTAGTTAAATACAAATCTTGGCGCGCACGATGAGTTAGACTTTGAGTTCTTAGGAAACAAACCAGGCAAACCTATTACCCTACAGACGAATGTATTTGCAAATGGAGTTGGAGGTAGAGAGCAAAGAATTCGTCTTTGGTTTGATCCCTCGACAGACTTCCATTACTACAAACTATTGTGGAACCAACATCAGATTGTGTATGTACTCATCTCATTTTATCCTAAAAACGATACATTGTCAACAATATATTTGTTTTAAGATGCCTTAAATGGTTGAATTAGCTTTTATTTATTTCATTTGAACACAATTCCGAGTCCACCAACAAAAAATACAACTCTAACCCATTAAAAATTATTTTTAAATTGGTTGTGTATATCATGCAAGCATTAATATAAAATTTATAATTTATAAACCAATTTAAAAAATTATAAATCAATTTTTTATATTTTAAAACTTCAAACTGTTAAAAAAAATCAAAACAATCATACCCATGAGCGATAAGGGCTCGGGTGTCATAATATTTATGTTTCTTTTTATATATTTTTTTTATATATTACTTTTTTCTTTTTAACTTTTGTGTATACTTATCTTCATACTCACTAAATCAAGGTAAATGTCAATTAAAGAGAGAATTATTGACTTACAAATGTCATTATTTATATGAGTAAAAATAAAACAAAAAGTAAAAGGATATTTAAGTTTCATAATTATAATGTACACTTCAAACTTAGAACATATTCATCTATTCTTTTCATTGCAATATATTTCTATATTTTTTAGGTTCCTTTTTCTAACATTATATTGATGTATTTTCCTCAACCTACTTTTATTTTTATTTCATCCATTTTATTTTAGGAAAGGTCTCCAAAGTCTTTGATGTAGTGAAATATATTGTTATTTGGTGTACGGTAAAAGAAATACATTATCCACAACGAAAATGATTACAACATATTACTATTACGTATAAAAATGGTCGCATTTGCTAAAATAATAATTAGCATATAGTAGTTATTTCTTTGAATTTAACACTAATAAAACGTTTGTCAAGTGAGACTTAAACTTTTCTTTTTCTTTCCTCATGTTTTTTGTATGGAATACTAATAAAAAATTATTATTGTCAAGAATGTCTTAAGGAAAAAATATATTATGATGGCACATACTCTAATTAGAAATATATTGGGTTTTACAGCCACCATCAATTTAAACATTCTAAAATGAAGAAACATCACGTTTCACGTATTTCAAATTTAAGATGATCTATCGTTCAAATATATATATATATATATATATATATATATATATATATATATATATATATATATATATATATAATGAGATTCAAAAGAGAACCATAATTAACCAAGGAATCAAGGAACCAATCTTTTTTTCAACTTTTAGAATTTATTTTTTATCAAAAAAAAACTAAAAATACAGAAATTCATAACTTTTTATCCTTTTTCCAATGATATAAAATTCGGTTTTTTTTACGTAAAATTCACAATGTGAATCTTCGAAAATTCACAACGTGAATCCGGATTCACACGGTGAATCCGAAAAATATTTTTCACATTCACAATGTTAATATATGAATTCAGATATTTTTAGATTTTTTTTTTCGATAAAGAATAAGCTCTACAAATTGAAAAAAAAAAATCGGTTCCTTGAAGAATCCATAATTATGGTTCTCTATTGAACTTTTCCGTGTATATATATATATATATATATATATATATATATATATATATATATATATATATATATATATATGATTTACAACTAGTTCTTAACATACAAAAACATTGTTAAATAAGGCCTAACTATATTATAATCTTGTTTCAAGGTTTTTTGTGGATGACATACCAATACGGGTATTCAAAAACGACATGATGAATGGTGTGGGATTTCCTAACAAAGCAATGCAACTGGTTGTAAGCTTATGGGATGGGTCTAGTTGGGCCACCGATGGTGGTAAAACGAAGGCTAATTGGGCTCATGCACCATTTCTAGCTCAATTTCAAGATTTTAGAATTGATGGATGTGTCTCATCACCCAGTGGTCCTAATAAGGACTGCTATTCCTCAAGGTATCCATGGAATAACCAAAGGTTTTGGCAATTAAACAGTCGTCAATTAAGAGCTTATGAGAATGTGAAAAGAAGGTATATGAATTATGACTATTGTACCGATCGATCTAGGTATCGAGTGCCTCCTCCAGAATGCCATGAGTGGTAATTTAATAATTTCATCAATCAAAAGTATGATAATGTTAGAATAAAGTATATGAATTATGACTAGTGTGGTAATATATTGAAGTATCTTATCATTCCCACATAGTGCATTAAGTGATAATTTAGTAATATACTTGATCTCGTATCTCGTTCTTATTTTTTGTACTTTATTTCCTACAAGTTTATATTAAAATGAATCATAATTTAAGTTTCTATCTAGTGCCATAATTAACTATTTGCAACAAAGGTATGTAGAGATACTTATGAGTTAGTGAAAAAGGATAATACTTTGAACACAAATTAACCAAATAAATATCCTAAATGCACCATTTTCTTTTATATAAAACTATGTGATAAAATTATTATCTCTATCTTTTTTGAAGTTGTTTTTGTTGGACTTTGATGGCTATTTATAATACAAATCAAACTAAACATGCAAAAGAAGCAATAAAATAAAACCATCAAGATCTAGTAATCTTCATGTTCGTTAAAAATTACCACAACAATATAAGCTACAACCAGTGTTTGTGTGTTTACTTTAATTCGATGATCAAGAAGAAACAAAGGTCTAGATTATCATATCTTGATCACAGTCGCACCCAGAGTAGTTCAAGCAAGCACAAATTCAAACATAGTTTGTGTGTTGATTTTTCTCCAAGTCGCGAAACCTTAATCAGTATTTGTCATTTTGTCTGTGTGACTTCTGGGGGGAGTGTGTGTGTGTGTGCGTGTGTGTGTCAAATTTATGATACTTTCTTAAGGGTTAAAGGTTGCATTTTATAATTGTACAATCTCTTACTTGCCTAGGTTTAAACTATGATAATTTTAATTAGACAAAATTGTTGGATTAACGTATTTAAGCCAATAACTAAATTGATATATTCTTGAATTAGAAGCAAAGTGATTTTTAGGTTGCCCTCATAACTAGTAACTGAATAGAAGGAAATAGATGTTGATTTATTAATTTATTATATGATTAATAAACTAATTAGGAATTGAAATAAATAATTTATTAATATATTATATGATTAATATATTAATTGGGAATATTAATAATTAAGAATTAATCAAAAATTAATTTTGTTAGTTGGAATTAATGAGAAGTGCAGGGGTCAAGCTGTAATTGTTCAATAGTTGCACAAGAGAAGGTTTGTAGAACCTACTAGGGGTGGCCGATTTTGGCTAAGCTCTTTAGGGTTTCTAGAATAATCATATTAGATAATAAATGGCTTGGATAATTACTAATTTGAAACATATTATTATATTGTTTAAATTAGGGTTTCAAGGTTACCTTATCAACTGTAAATAAGACCCTTAGGATACCTATTTTATGCCCACTCCTTCTTACTCTCATAGAGCCAAAAATTTGTTGTTGCCTCCTCTCTCCTCAAGTCTTCTAGTTACTATCGTTTTAGGTACAAGCCACTAAAGGCACTCAAGCTTTTGATGCTTGCTTTCCAAGGAACTTCAAGAGGATTTTGGTGTGGTTATTTGCTACAATAATCAAAAGGTATGTAACCTTAAATCTATATGAATTTCGATTTTCATAGCCTCCATTAGGGTTTCTTGATGTTCATAGATAATTGCTATCAATAGAGAAAACATAAATCCATTTTAGGTTGCATGTGAATTTAGTGGTTAAGTGTTTTTCCGTTACATGTATTTTTTATAACCTTGAAAACCCATTAGAAATATCAAAACCATTGTTTTCTATTGATTAGTGCATTAGAAGAATTGATCAAATTAGGGTTTATTGAAAATAAACCCTACACTTTGGAAATTTCGACTTTGCTAACGTTTCTTGAAACCCTATCCTCTTTACCCTATTTTCAAAAATGCTAGGGTTTCCCTTTAGGTTTCTGGTTTCCTAAAATTATTATTCTAAATGCCATAAAATATGAATAATTAAAACCTGGAAACCCTTATCCCTATTTCGAAAATTAGAGGGTTAAGGATTAGGATTAAATTTGAACTATTTTATTAATTGTCTAGTTGAAGATAATTATTTAATCCCTAATGATTTAAATTAGTTTATTAATTGTTTAATTGAAGATAATTATTTAATCCCTAAAGATTTAAATTAATTAGTTAATTGGTTAAGTAAAGGATAATTGGTAAATCATTAATTGGTTAAAATTAATTAATTAATTGTTTGTTTTCAAAAATTAATTTTAGACCTAGTATTTCGAAAAGTTTTAAAATACACCTTATACTATATAATATTAATTTTTTAATAATATATTTATAAGAAAAGTCAATGAAATTGCTAGTACGCCACATTCACGAAACCATACTATAAAGGGGTGTGAGGAAACGACCTATAAAAAGACCATTGAATGGTGTCCATTCTCACCCACCGCTCCCGTGTATGGTGGAGGATCGTTAGCCGAACAGATTTGATAGGACATAACATTATTAAAAGTATGATGTTATAAAGTACTAGAACCCACTTTAAAAATTTCACTCTAGTTACTTTAGGAAAAATGTGAAGTGTATGCTAATCCATGAAAACGAACATCACTCTTTATAACTCATTAGTGGAGTGTGCATGGTTCACCAGCACACTAATTGGGCACTATAAAGTTGAGTAATGGACAAATTGAAAATTATCATTATTGATGGAGCGTATGTTGTTTACCAGCACATCAATTTGAGATGATAAATGACCTCGAAATTGTCTAGTGGGTTTGCATGGTTATTCACAACTTGTTTGTGATCATCAGCATCCCAGTCACAAATTGAAGAGCATAATATGAGATTAAACATGTCATTGATAAGATTCAATGAATCTCAATTGATCTAGGAATATCATATTAGCTTGAAATTAGTAAATTTGTATTACCTACCTTGATAAATTCGCAATAAGATTATGGCATCCCTTTTCTTTATTGTGAATTGTATTTTGGATCCTAGCCTTGAATATTCATTTTTGGTTAAAATATTAAGGATTTATATCACTAACTAATACTATACCTGTTTATATTGATGTCTGGAACCGGTGATCTCGCTACTACTCACACTACCACTCCCTAATCGAATTTCACTTGACTCTTGATTTTTTTCAAAAGAGAAGCTGATTGTTCCTAACTACAAGGACTGGATGCGAAATTTGAAGATGACTCTTCGGTACGAGAACAAGGAATATGTTCTTGAAAAACCTCTTCTTGAAATCAATCATTCCACCGCTACTCCTGAGGAAACTGCTTCATATAACAAACACTCTAATGACACTACTAAGGTCACTTGCATCATGGTGGCCACCAATGGCACTAGAATTGGAAAAGTTCTATGAGGGCTATTGACCTTATGAAATGTGCATCGCTCTTAATGAAAATTTTCACGATAAAGCGAGACAATAATGCTACGAAGTGGTCAAGACTCTTATGACATGCAAGCTTAAGGAAGGAGAATCTATTTATGCTCACATACAAAGAATGAAGAGATATGTGGATCATCTGGAAAGGATCAATGTGTCGTTTGACAAGTAGTTGGCCATTCACGTGGCCCTTAACTCTTTGCCTCCTAGTTATGATCAGTTTATTCTAACTTATCATTTGAACAACATGGAGATGACATTGAACCAACTCCACAATTTTTTGCAAACTGTTGAGTCAGGGATGAAGAAAAATCATGCTCCTTCTTCAATGAGTACTCCTGTCCTGGTCATTGGATCTGGAAAATGGAAAAGAGAAAGTCTCCTTCCCAATCCAACTAGAAAGGGAAGGCCCATACTGGATGAACTAGTAGTGTGTCCAAGACAAAGCCCAACTTTGATGTCCCTGCGATCAATGATCCCAAAAAGGCAACTTGCTTCCATTGTGGCGAAAAAGGGTCATTGGAGAAGAAGTTGTCCCAAATGCTTGAAGGACTTGAATGATGGAAATATCAAGATGTTCTCTTTTGGTATTTACACTATCCAAGTCAATAACACACAAATTTCTCATTATTGGGTCCTTTACACATGATATGGTTTCCAAATTTGTTATGATTTGCAGGGGATAAGAGAAAGTGAGGCGGTGGAGCATGAAAGGTTAAAAATGATCATGGGAAATAGGCAGACTTCACCTGTTACCAAGATCGGGACTTATGGTCTTATGTTTAGTAGTGGTGTTAGGGTTGATTTGTTGAATTGTTGTTATTCGTCGAATATGACGCGAAACATTATTTCATTTCTTGTATTGTTCAAACAAGGTTTTAGATATTCATTTGATAATGAGATTGGATCTATTTCTGCTTATAAAAACGGTGTATTTATGTTTGAAGCTTAACCTTGTAATAGTGTGTATGAAACTATTGTTGGATTAGTGTCTAAGTCCATAACTATTTTGGTATGTACTTGACCCGATGGTGCATGGTCCTTTTAGGTTGCCTTCATCAAAGCAACTTGATAGGATGAATTATGGAGAGAAATGATTAAATATGATTTATTAATATATTATGAGAATAATATATTATGAGAATAATATATTAAAGGAGAAATCATATTGTTTAATTAATATTAGTCAAGAATTAATAAGAATTAAGTTTGTGACTAAAAGAGATTAATTAAACTTAAGGGACTGGAATTGTAATTATAAGATAATTGCAATTGGGCCATGGATTGCCTTATATTATAAGGTTGGACGAATTCTATGGGGAAACCCATTAGAAATCGTCCAAGGCCTTTAAGGAAAGGAGTCCATGGGTTGCTTAGGGCTTAAGCATCCAAATTAGGGTTTCCTTGTTAGATAACCCTAATAGCCTCACTATATATAGAACCCTTATGCTCCAAAAACGTGGTGAACTAATGGTCTAGGGTTTCCACACGTTTTGGGCAGCCTCCTTCTTTTCTCCTCTTCATCCTCTTGCTCTTGGTGTTTGTGAAGCATTAGAGGAATGACATTTGTGACTCTAAGCTTTCTAAAGTCAATACAAGGAGGATTTGAGATTGTTATTACTACATAACAATCAAGGTATGATCTAAACCCTAATTATATGTTATATTGATTATCATATGCTAGATCTAGGGTTTATAGTCTTGGATAAATTTCATGTACAATAGAGAAACCTAGATCCAAGCATTAGGGTTTGTATGAGCACATAGGATGTTCTTATGACTAAAACCCATCAGTGGTATCAGAGCCTGGTTGGTTTCTATTGTATTGATGCCTTGTATGTTTGTTCAAGTTGAAAAATTCGATTTTTTGTGAGACTGCCTGATGAACTCGGCCAGTCCCATTGTGGACTCGACGAGTAGGCCCCTACTCGGCGAGTCCATATGGGTACTCGGCGAGTTCGAGCGTCAGAAAGAGGGGATTTCGGGATTTCTTGCTGTTTTTCTCATGGATAATTGCCTTATCTGTTTTAGGTCATTAAAATCCGATTTTAATCATATTTATGAGTATATCCTTGATTAAACAAAAGATAATTACCAATTGATTAGATAATAACTTCCTTATATGATAAAGATTGGATTATTTGTATTAATTGGGTAACTTATTTTGCAAGAAATTGAAATTAGGTCAAATATAGATAATGATGAAATTAATTGTTTAATTTATATTATTTGTTATTTGATCCTTGTGTTATGGAAAGTTTCAATTTTCCCTTTTAGGTTTTATAGTTTAAATTTGAACTCAAAAGTTTAGTTTTAAAATTTAAATAGTTGAAACCCTAATGTTTTAAGAAGGTTTCAAAACTTGCCCTCAAGTTTTGGAATTTAAATTTTGATTAAAAGTTTAA
This sequence comes from Lactuca serriola, assembly GCF_051521515.1. Lineage (NCBI taxonomy): Eukaryota > Viridiplantae > Streptophyta > Magnoliopsida > Asterales > Asteraceae > Lactuca > Lactuca serriola. Next base: position 15,029,786 of record NC_136416.1, read on the forward strand.
TTTTGATGTATATTTATATTCTAAACCTAAATGTTTTGAAATGTTTCAAAACTTGCCCTCAAGTTTTGGAATTTAAAAGTTGATTAAAAGTTTAATCTAGGAATGTTAAATTCTAAAACCCTAGTATTGTTTTGAAAAGTTCAAATCACACCCTTATGGTTTTATTAATTAATTAAGGTGTATAATTAAAAGAGGTTTAATAAATCCATAAAAGTTTAGGTTTACAATTTGATTGAATTAAAAGTATAATTGTTAAATTTGACCTCCTAGTATTTTAAAAGTGTAAAATACACCCTATACTATATATATATATATATATATATATATATATATCATTAAAAGTCTAACATTATATATATATATATATATATATATATATATATATATATGTATGAGTAAAAGTCAGTCTTACCGTTAGTAGGCCTCATTCACGAAGCTGGTTTATAAGGGGTATTTAAGGAAATTGCCTATAAAATGGCGATTGAATGGGTATCCACTCTTACCCACCGCACTCTTGACTAGTGGAGGGTCGTTAGCCGAATGGGTAGGATAGGACAAAACCTTCCATTATAAGTATAATGAAGTACAAAAGTAACTAAATGTTTTACAAATTCCCAATCTTAGTTACTTAGGCAAAAGTGAATTGATGCAATTCCATGAAATTACACTTTGTGCCCTTGCAAAGACGTTAGTGGAGCGTGTGTGGTTAACCGGCACACTAAATGGTTCTAAGCAAGGGTAGCAAAGGGTGACTCAATGTTTGTCATAGTTCGGTGGAGCGTGTGTGGTTTACCGGCACATCGAATAGGTGACTGTAACATGTGAGGGCACCATGTAAGTTTGCATGGTTATTCACACCCGCTTTGTGATCCTCGACATCCCAGTCACAAACTAGAGGGACATATCGAGATTTAAACATGCCATTGAAATGTTCAATGAATCTCAAAGGATCTAGGAGTTTTCATAGATTTAAAAATTAAATTTCTTTTTTCATTTTTCATGGTGGAAATTAGTGAATCGTCATTCACTTACCTTCAAATATTCTGCAACTAGATTACGGCATCCCTTTTCTAGGTTGTAGCGTATTGTGTTGGGTCCTAGCCTTAGTATCTCATTTGGGTGATTTACTAAGGACTCAATCAATCAAATAACTTGAATTTGTTTTCTCCCGTTTTGTAGATGTTAAAGTACGACAACTATGGTCTTCCCAAATCCCGTGGAACAAGCATTCCACATGAAGATGATATTCCACGATTCGATCGAGGAACAAGAGATCATGCTTCACTTCCTCCACCTCCTCCAATTATTCTCCCTAACCCACAAGTTCGAAGGCTTGAAAGGTTCAAGCTCACTCAAGCCCTTTTGGCAAGTAAACATAAAGAAGGAACGTTGGTGTGTGCACATGTCCTAGGGATAAAGTCACACATTGATCGGTTAAGAATGTTGGGATCCGTTGTCTGTGAGGAGATGGCTGTTGATTGGGTTCTTCAATCACTTCCTAACTCGTATAGTGGGTTCGTAAGAGAGTACTATATGATGAACTGCGACATGACCCTTATAGATCTCACCTATATGCTTATTGCTGCTGAATCAGCAATGGTTTGGCGCAATAGAAAAGCAAAGTTGATTGGTGAATCTGCCTTCCAGACCTCTATGGATATAGGCAATGGCAACGAAAGACGTGCCATGATCGAAGAGTTTGATCATAAGAGAAAGGCAATATCTGAAGTAGTTCCATGTGTTGTTCCAAAAGAGTCGATTTGCTTTTGTTGCCAAGAGAAGGGGCATTGGAGACGAAGCTGCCCTATTTACCTAAGAGATCTAAGAGATGGGAGAGTCAAAACGTATGACTCTGCTTTAGGTAAAATCCATTGACTAACTCTTTTAAGCTCCTATTCTAGATTCTTAATACATAATGTGATAAGATTACAATTGATGTTTTGTAGGATCAAAGAAAAGAGAGGAAGCTTAAGGGAAGAAGTGAGCAGAATCTAACCGTGAAGGAATGGATTTCGATCGGATTACTTGAAGATTAGATTCTCGAGCTACTACTTAGAGTTAGAATTAGATTGCTAAGAAAAATGTATTAGCATAGTTTTCCAATGAATAGCATTGTAAGGACAATTTTTTCCGCAATAAAATAAATTTTGATTTTTATATAATTTATTTATCCTTGCAATTGCATATATGAAAAATTGATGTTTGAATGTTTCTATTATTAGCAATAATGGATTTGATTCTTAATTATATTAATTGTGGAGATGTCGAGAATTTACCAAATAGGGAGAGTTTCTCATCTCCCAAGTTTCAATTGGACAGAAACCTGGAATCAAGCAACTTGGTTGCACGATGAATGAGAAATTTCATATTTGGAAATTAGACTAATTCATTGACAAAGTGTCAAGTGAAGGACTAGGAGATCGAGTACACAAAGTTGCGTGTTGATCAAGTCCACCATAAGAGTAACAAAGATATTCGTCATGATTTGCTAAAGGTTTAGTAAATATGATTATACTTACAAGATTAAGTGTAATTCTGAATTGATTGAAAAAGTTTAAATCAATAGCAGAACAAATAAGAAGAATCAAGTAGGCAGAAAGATAAAAGTTTCTCCATTCTAAGAAGAAGGGAGGGTACCTTTTATGCTTTATGATAGGTCTTAATGATTAAGAACCATATCTAAATTGATCCTCTAAGTGAGTCTTAGTACAATTGTATGTCTAAGAAGAGGAATCAAGAATTGAAGAAATGGTTAAATCAAGAAGTCAATCATACTTCGTTCCAAAACAAGTATTAGAGTTAAGATTGTGAAATTGAGTGATAAGTATTAAGAAGGTTTATAACATTCATCAACTGTGGAAAGTTGTGATGTCTAGGATAAGACAAAGACCAACTAGGACCAATTTATGAAGTGTTTTGATAAAAACTACACTAACTCTTGAATATTTGTTTGTCAAGAAATGTTTATTGACAAGAGAATCTTATATGTCAAGGAGTCAGTGGGAGTCTTAATGGTCTTGAAAGGTTTCAAGAACAAATCAAAATAAACCTTATCGATCATCACTAGCACACGAGTTGAGGTTTACAACCTATCGTGTTGACACTATTTTGTTTCTGTGCCATTCCAATTGAGTTAATTATGCATGTGAGTTCTATAAGTTCTCATTTGAACGCATAAAAGGCAGACACCTTGATCAATGGAAAGTACATTGATAGGAAAGGGTGAGCTGCTTAACTACTTGGAAGACATGGTGGGCAGCTGTGTTACCATAAGGCAAGAAATGAAGATTAAGAAAGTTCGGTCCATATGAGTTTGAATTTGTCGTAAACTTTGGTTTTGACAAATTCACATGGATAGGAACACATACACCATTAAAATCTAAGTGTCATAAGATTCGCTCCTTCATGAAAATGACTGTGAGGAAACGCTTTCACTAAGAAAGATTTTAAAAAGATAGTGATTGTGAAAATTGTATTCTCGAATTCGATTATGGTTACGATATCCCTTTCCATGATTTGAATTGTGAGGTTTGGAAATTAGTCTGAATTGTTTAGACACACATATGAGCTATCAAGGGAAAAGGTGTATAAGCTTAGATAAAGGATTATCAAAGCATTAGGTATTAGAAACATGAACTTAAGAAATTCAATAAGCATTGTTTTTCTGAAAGTTAAGCTGTTTGTGAATACATGTCAAAGCTAGTGGGAGCATAAGTGTTATGTTAATCATGATAGTGGGAGCATAAATGTTATGATTGTATGATTATTATGGAAAGTATTGCAAGTTAGAAGTATTAATTATAGAAAACAATAGTTATACTTTGCAAAGTTGCAAGAGTTGAAAAGTTTTTTTGCTATAATTAAGGGAGAGAATATTATGCTTCATTTCAAAATTTAAAGGCTTAGGTTGTGGAATGTTAATAAATTTAGTCAAGGAAACATAGTGTGTTCACAAATTTCGATTATGATTACGGCATTCCTCTTCATAGTTCGAATTTTGAGAACGTAGCACATAAAATATTATGGCAGAAGATTGATAAAGTATCAAATCTTTATGTAAGACATTATGCATCGTGTCCCATACGCTTCGGGTTTGAAGTCATACGCACAATGACTATGGTAGAAGATTGATAAAGTATCAAATCTTTATGTAAGACATTAGGCAACCCAGAAGATCGATTGCAAATGCTATAATATTTGACCATTCTAAAATTTTCCAAATGTCTAGCGCATTTAGAGGGAAAAGGACTAGAATCGGTTTTGACTAAGATAATTAAACAACTATCAAAGGACAATCCAAAGTTCGCCGAGGATTGGTCGCTTGTGAGTAGTTGGAAGTATAGTATTGGATGGAACATATCGACATTATTATAAATAGATAAGATTCTATTAAGAATGAGTTGTCATATGGAAAATATGGAAACGTGTCCATATTGGGAATTGAATATTGAAAATCTATGTCTAGATTAGAAACTTTTATGCAAAAGGATGTTCAAAGGAATGTACTTTGAGTGAGAGACATCATATCTAAGGAATTGTATTGTAACAATCTCCGATAGAGGACTTTGTAATATCATTGGCAATATTCATTGTGACTTTTGTGGTATGACATTATGAAAGGATCATTACATAAAATGTTAGAATCTAGCATATTCCATAAGTGGCAAGAATTTGATATTCTTTCACTTGTGAAAAGAATTGGGAGTTGTGAAATGAGTATGATTGGAAATGTGTTCATTTGATCCATTTCACAAAGTAAGAACCATAGATAAACATTGTGTGCATGCTAGGAGCATGGGACAAGTGTAGTAATATGTCACACCCCCGAACCAGGCGGCGGAAACGTTCGGGGGCTGTCGTGACTCAATTGAATATCATAACATTGAATATATATGAAACGTAACAACATTCGTCACCATGCATTAATATAGTACAACCACTAAAGTTTACATGAAGTACATTGTTTAAACATTACATTCCCAAAAATAAATTGTTCGATTCGTTAATAAGTAAACTGCAAGCCATCACTGAGTACATTTTCCTTTGATTCACTGGTTCCCTGAGAATACAAGTATTTTGAAAAACGTCAACATATGAAATGTTGGTGAGTTCATAAGCGGTATTTGAGAAGCAATGTTTTGTATCATTCTGAAAACTACCAGAAAATCCGATATTTTCTGAAAAGAGCTTTTGAAAACATTTGTGAAGATCCATAAGTATGCTTGTTTGTTTCTATGGTTGTAAAGAAAATGTTCATCAAAATTGTGTACGTTTTGAAAACTGAATGTATTGAAAACCCTAGGAAAACCCGATGTTTTCCTAATTCCTTGAATTCCATGAAGTTAAAATGAAACCATTGCAACGCATGAAGTTATCAATCCCAGGCGACGTCAGATTATTTTTGAGCATGATTAATTGCTATAAACATGCGTTACACAAACGACCAGTTTATAACTATACTAACGATCCCATAGGCGTCGTCCGTACTAATCACGTTATCCGACCGCCCTGACTACGTGTAATCCCACATCCGAAGAGAAAGAGGACACGAAGACCCCGATGACTCCATTAACCGGTTGGGGATAAAAAAAAGGTACGAGGGGTCCCTGACCCGCCTCGCATGAAATACCGACTTTACTGGCAATACCAAAGGACCCTTGGGGACCGATAGTATACAAGCCATTGAAAGTCCTTTTACGCTATGTTAGATCGGTAAGACCCAACACCGCGTAAGGTAGAAGTCTTCGGGCCTTAAGATCAGGTCATTGGGCTAGCTAGGCCCAACAAACAAGATTTTACACTTTTGGGGCCCAAAGATAGTGCGTAGACGTCTGTGCACTCTCATGTGTATATTGAATTACCAAATGTTTTCGTGTATGAATCGAGGTATCGTCGCGTTAGTAGTTTCGGGTTTTTATTGGTTCGAGACCGAACCAATTCGTTTAACGACTTTTGGTATTGTTGTGTATTGTATTTCGTAGATAGTCGCGGTGCCATTATTTGGTCAAATTGCGTGTATTGAATTAGCCTTGAAAGTTTTCTGTTTTCAGCCCCTCATTGTTTGTAAATTTTACCTTTTCAACCCTTTAATTAAATAACTTTCCGGTTTGGTCCTTAAATCATTTTTCTTGACATTTTAACACCAAAAATTATTGAAATTAATATTTTTCAGCATATTTTTCATAGAAAACAGTTTAAGTCCCTGAAAATGCAGTTTTCTCGGTTATAACCCCTCTTTTTCACAGTTTTGACAATTTTGGCCCAAATTGTAAAATTTTTGCAACTTTGGTCCTTTTTAAATTTAAAAAGCATTTTAAACCTTTGAAAAGTACTTGGGACACTAGTAGTCCACTGTTTTACAGAAAAATACAGTTTTGGCCCTCCAAATCAGAAAATTTCGCATAATGGGCCTTATTGGGCCGAAAATGTCATTTTTAGCCCATTAAGCTTGAAATTTGTGTTTTTAGTCCTCCAACAAGTATATTTTCAGAAAATACATTATGGAAACTGTTTTGGCTCATCTTACCCATCAGATTTCGAAATATTTCAATTTGGGCCCTTTAACTTTATATTTTTAGCATTTTATGTCCAAAAATTGAGTTTTTAGCCCAAAGAAAATGTTACTAAGCCATTTAGCTATTTTTCTTGGAACACTTTGTATGTAGAAATATACTTGATGCTAGTATTATTTAACATAAAGTATATCTCGGTTTTTGGGGGTTTTATGGCTAGATCCAACATTATAACACACAAAAACACACATATAAGCATAGAAATCATACAAGGCATACAAAACACATATAGATCTACACTTTCACTTGTATTCCCCCCCCCTCAAAACTCATAAAAACAGAAAATAGGGGGTATGAAGCTCACCTTGGGTGTGGTTTCGGTTTTGGAGAGAAGATGGAAGAAAAATGAAGTGATTTTCGGCCCTAGCACCTTTCCTTGGTAGATCTCGAGTTTGGTGACTTCTAAGGTGCATGATCACAAGTTGGAATAGATTTAGAAGAGATTTTTGATGGAATGAAGTAGCTAGATCATGGATTAGTCATCAACTTACCTTAGATGATGATTTTGTGGGAAAAGCCTCCTTGAGAAGCTCTTGATTTTCGAAATTTTTAAAGAAGGGGGAAGGAGATGTTCTTCAAGATTTAGAGAGAGTAGAATAGATTTTTGTGAGTGTGTGTGTGTTGTGTTTGGCCGAGAGCAAGAAGAAAGAGAAGAGAAAAGGTTGAGTTGACATTCCTTGATACATGTTGGTCCATGCATGGAGATATGTGGGATATTAGTGAGGTGGCATGTATTAAGTCAACTCCTTTCTCATGGGCTTGCCTTGGGCCGAGATTTGGGAAGGAAAAAGGAAAATTTGGGCTTTTTGCCCCTAACTCAATATTAGAGTTAGTTTGGGTGTTCATTGGCCTCATAAAATAAAATTGTGATTTTTATGCTTTATTAAGCTAGGTTAGGCTAAATCATGGATCAAAGCTTGTGATTTATTTCATTCTAGGCCCAATATGGCCCAAAATATTGAAATAAATAAATGTGGGTCCAATTAGAGCCCCTTTAAGGGTTCTAAGCCCATGATAGTCAAATTGGAAGCTTATTGGTCCATTTGGGTCCAACAAGGAAGTCCTAGTCCAAGATGGACCTAAACAAGAACTTCTAGGGTTTCCAATTACTTGTTGACTATTTGTAGTACTTGTATGATGTATTTGATTGAAGTTTTTGATGTCATAATCATAGGTGTCACACATGTTCTTAAGTTTTGGATTCACATTAACTTGAGTGTATAGATTACATGACACAAAATTTCCAGTTGTGATATCATCCCCCCGTTAGAGGGAATTTTGTCCCGAAATTCTGTTTGAAAGCTAGATTTGAGAATGCTAGAATAGGTGAGGGTACTTTTGCTTCATTTGGTCTTCGCGTTCCCACATGAATTCTGGCCCACGCTTTGCGTTCCACCGTACCTTCACGATAGGGATGCGACTTTGCTTAGTACACTTCACCTCCCTGTCCATGATTTCGATTGGTTCTTCGATGAACAGGAGATTCTCATTGATTTTGATTTCGTCAAGAGGAATGACAAGGGTTTCATCTGACAGGCACTTCTTTAGGTTAGAGACATGAAACACGGGGTGTACACCGTTTAGTTCTGTGGGTAGTTGCAGTCTGTAGGCTACCGGACCTATTCGGGCGACGATTTCGAAAGGTCCAATGTATCGCGGGTTCAGCTTTCCCCGTTTTCCGAAACGTATAACCCCTTTCCAGGGTGAGACTTTCAACAGTACTCGATCACCGACCTGGAATTCTAAGGGCTTTCGTCGTTTGTCGGCGTAGCTCTTTTGTCGGTCACGTGATGCTTGTAATCGAGCTCTGATCTGGACGATCTTTTCTGTGGTTTCGCGAATGATTTCCGGTCCCGTTAATGCCCTGTCCGATGTATGTGTTCTTGCTAGCTGGGTGTCACCTACTTCAGCCCAACACAACGGTGATCTACATTTACGCCCGTACAGTGCTTCGAAAGGAGCCACCTTGATGCTCGAATGGTAACTATTGTTATATGAGAACTCGATCAACGGTAGGTGGGTATCCCAAGACTTCCCAAAGTCTATCACACATGCACGAAGCATGTCTTCAAGCGTTTGAATGGTTCGTTCACTTTGACCGTCCGTTTGTGGGTGATACGCGGTGCTCATGTCGAGATGAGTTGCCATTGCCTTGTGGAGTGATTGCCAAAAGCGCGATGTGAACCTACTGTCCCTATCCGAGATAATAGATTTTGGCACTCCATGGAGTCTCACGATTTCTCGTAGGTACAAACGCGTCAATCTCTCCATCTTGTAGGATTCTTTGATTGGCAGGAAATGGGCAGATTTCGTCAGTCGGTCGATTATTACCCATATGGTGTCCAGTCCGTCCGACGTCTTGGGTAGCTTGGTCACGAAATCCATAGAAATCCCCTCCCATTTCCACTCAGGGATTGCCGGTTGCTGTAACAACCCTGAAGGTTTCTGGTATTCCACCTTTACTTTGGCGCACGTAAGGCACTTACTAACATAGGTCGCGATTTCCGCCTTCATGTTAGGCCACCAATAGTGTTGTTTAATGTCCAAATACATCTTGTCCGAACGGGGATGAATGGAGTATCGTGTCTTGTGGGCTTCCTTCATAACAACCTCCCTAAATCCTCCGATTTTTGGGACCCAAATACGGTTCATGAAGTAGTATACCCCATCCTCCCTTGCTTCTAGGTTCTTCTCCATCCCGCGCAATGTATCGCTAGCTCTATTTTCCGTTTTCATAGCCTCCGACTGGACTGATGCAATTTGAGTGGCCAGATGAGATTGAATGGTTATCGAGAGAGTTTTCGTACGGCGATTAGGGTACTCCTTCCGACTTAATGCATCAGCTACCACGTTGGCCTTGCCTGGGTGGTACTTGATCTCACATTCGTAGTCGTTTAGTAATTCCACCCATCTTCGTTGTCTCATGTTCAGCTCCTTCTGATTCAAGATGTGCTGGAGGCTCTTGTGGTCCGTGAAGATGGTGCACTTTGTACCGTACAGGTAGTGCCTCCAAATTTTTAGAGCGAAGACCACGGCTCCCAGTTCTAGGTCATGGGTCGTGTAATTTACTTCGTGCGTCTTTAGTTGGCGGGACGCATATGCTATCACTCTTCTACGTTGCATGAGAACGCAACCTAAGCCCTGATTCGACGCGTCACAGTAGACCACAAAATCTTCCGTTCCTTCAGGTAGAGATAGTACAGGAGCGCTACAGAGAGCTTGCTTCAAGGTTCGAAACGCAATCTCTTGTCGGTCTGTCCATTTGAATGGTACACCCTTTTGCGTAAGCGAGGTAAGCGGCTTGGCGATCTTAGAGAAGTTTTGAATGAATCTCCTATAGTAGCCTGCTAGGCCTAAAAATTGACGAATTTCTGTGGGCGTGGTCGGAGTTGCCCATCCTTCCACCGCTTTGACCTTAGAGGGATCCACATGAATTCCGTCTTGGCTAACTACGTGGCCTAGGAAATTCACACTCCGGAGCCAGAACTCACACTTGGAGAGTTTGGCGTAAAGCTTTTCCGATCGCAGAGTGTCTAGGACTTGTCGGAGATGTTGGCCATGCTCCTCTTTGCTTCGAGAATAGACAAGGATGTCATCGATAAACACTATGACGAAGTTGTCAAGGAACGGTCGACAGATTCGATTCATTAGGTCCATAAATGCGGCAGGTGCATTTGTTAGACCGAAGGGCATTACGACGAATTCATAATGTCCGTAGCGGGTTCGGAAAGCGGTTTTAGGAATATCCTCTTCCCGGACTTTGAGTTGGTGGTATCCGGACCGTAGATCTATTTTAGAAAAATAACTAGCTCCTTGGAGCTGGTCGAATAGATCATCGATCCGTGGGAGTGGGTAGCGGTTTTTAACAGTGAGTTTATTTAACTCTCTGTAATCGATGCACATTCTGAAAGATCCATCCTTCTTTTTGACAAAGAGCACCGGAGCTCCCCATGGCGAGTAGCTAGGTCGGATGAATCCCTTGTCCAGAAGCTCACTGAGTTGGCTGGACAATTCCTGCATCTCAGCAGGAGCCAACCGATATGGTGATTTAGCGAGAGGGGTTGCTCCTGGAACGAGGTCGATTCGGAACTCAACCTGTCTCTCTGGGGGTACTCCTGGAAGATCTTCAGGAAACACGTCTGGAAATTCACACGCTACCGGAATATCTTGGATGTTAGTTTCTTCTTTGGTCTTGTCCACTATGTGTGCCAAGAATGCCAAGTTGTTCTTTCGCAGATGTTTTTGTGCCTGGATGCACGAGATAAGACGAAGATTCGTGCTAGGTTTGTCTCCGTAAATTACTAGGGTTTCATGATTTGGGAGACGAAGGCGAACGACCTTCTCGTGGCACATAATCTCAGCATGGTGGGGGCTTAACCAATCCATGCCGATAATCACATCGAAACTCCTAATTGACACTGGCATTAGGTCTATTCGAAAGACGTGTTGGTTAAGGGTTAGGGTACATCCGATGTAGATCTCCCCAGTGGATTCGGTTTTCCCATTGGCCATTTCCACCGTATAGGTTTCATTTAGCTTTTGGGGTTGTTGTTTTAATAAATGTCTAAACTTCTCGCTTACGAAACTTCGCTCCGCTCCGGTGTCAAATAAGATGCATGCATAAGTGTGGTTTAGGAGAAACGTAACGGTCACAACTGCGGGGTCCTGAACTGCCTCACCCTGACCCATAGTCAGCATCCTTCCTGCTCCTCTGTTTCCTGAATTGTTGTTGTTAGGGCAATCTCGGCGGAAATGCCCCGTCCTTCCACACCCGAAGCAAGTGTGGCTAGGCCCTGCATTGTTGCCGCCGGCATTGGTGTTATTGTCATTGCGGGGGTTGTTGTTGTTGTGGTTGTTCCCCTGATTTTGATTCTGGGGAGGATAAGTCCTGCAGAACCTTGCAGTGTGTCCCCTTCGGTTGCAACTGGTGCAATGGAGTTCCCTGCATTCGCCGTGATGATGGAGACCGCACTTATTGCATTTGGGAAGATTACCGGAATAGGGTCTTGAAGCATTTGAAGCAGCTGAGGCTGGAGCATGTGGTGTGGCTGGAACCGGTACGGTGACAGCGTTAACTGCTACTGTCTGCTGCTTTTTAGAGGTCTCGGGGCCCTGACGCCCCTTTCTCTTTTTGTTCCTCCCTTTCTTGCCATCACCCTCCTTTTTCTTCTCAGCCTCCACTGGCTTCTCGCCCTTCTTGTTGTTATGATCATACAACCTCTTCGCCAATCTCTTCGCACTGTCAAACGTTTCGGGGTTCGCAGCTATCACATTCCCTTGAATGGGGGATGTCAGTCCCCAGATGAATCGCTCGATCTTCTTTCCTTCTGATGTGATCATACCCGGGCACAGCAGAGATAGTTCGCTAAATCTTGATATGTAGGCATCGATATTCGCATTCTGCACAGTGAGGTTCCATAGCTCTTGCTCCATCTTCTGTATTTCGCCTCGTGGGCAGTACTCAGCCATCAACATTTCTTTCATTTCTGTCCATGGCATAGAGTTGGCTACAGGGAGCGTCATGGCTTCCACGTGTCCGTTCCACCAAGTGAGTGCTTGGTCGACAAAAGTGCAGGCCGCGAACTTCACCTTCATCTGCTCAGGGCAATCGCATATCTCGAATACCGACTCCACCTTCTCGATCCATCGCTTCAGAGTGATCACCCCTCCAGTGTCGTTGAAAGTTCATGGTTTAGCGTTTGTGAAGTCCTTGTAGGTGCACGTTTTAGTGGGTCCTTGATTCGTCCCGTTGTTCGAACTTCCGGACCCTTGCCCGTTGCCTCCTCCATTGTTCCCTCGGTGAAGTTGTGCCATAGCTGCTGTGACCGCAGCAGACACGGCTGCCTGGAAAGCAGTGGAGTCAACTTCGGGCGGGGTTGGTTCGGGATTTCTGCGAGTAGCTCGGCGAGGCATCTTTCTGTCATGAAACGGAAGGATGTTGAGTGTATGTGGTTTCTGTGAGGTTGCGATCCTACAAACTAGGTGCATGGTACGAACTTAGACATTACTACCATCATAACATCTCAACGCATAGTAATTTGTAATATCATGGCAAGGCACACAAAAGTTCATTAATATTATCCGCATTTAATACATGAAAATTTTGCTCGTAAGAGCATACATAAGTGACACTAATTCGACAGCATAACGGCTCTATGAGTAGTGTAGTCACTTAAACATAGAGCCGGAGTACATAGCATAGTTCCTAATGACCTACTATGATAAGTCTATCCCTAACCGTGATGAGCTGCGTCAGGAGGTGGTGCCGAAGATGTGGATGCTCCCTGAAGACGAGCCGCCAAGCATTCTGCGTCCTGAAGTCGAGACTCCCACCTTACCTGCCTCATGTGAAACTCCCGAAGGACATCACGCGTCTCCTGTTCCGCACGCTCGACCCTAGTCCACAACTGGCGTACTTGATCAGCAGTGCCCTGAGCAAGGTCGCCGGTGTCCCGTAATCGTCTCACCATGACCGGTAGGGCTTGGTCGGCTGGTCCTCGGTCCCTCAGGTCAAAGAACTCACGTGACATACCAAACGGGGGTCGCTGTCCCTGATGTCTACTCCATCTCCAAAGATCAATGCTCCAAGGAGGGGTAGGCCCAGTGGGGCCCACACGATAAGCAGGCACCCTGATCGGGTAAGGGGGGTTGATGACCTCGGACTCTGCGTCCGAATCGCCCCCTTCGCTGTCGTCGAGCTCCTCTTCAAAATTCTCTTCGTCTTCTTCGGGTTCGACAGGTTCGCCCTCGACTTCTGCCTCCGGTTCCCCGTTAGATTCCTCTTCGGGGTCTTCCTCAGGTTCCTCTTCAGGCTCTCCCTCAGGCTCCTCCTCCTCTAGCCATCCGTTGTTTCCCTGATTAGGGAAATAGGGGTCTCCAGGGTGATGAAAACCAGCCATGCCGTCTGCGCGAGTATGTAAATATGCTAACATTATTCCTAGGATGCTATGACTATTGTACGGACTAAGCAGGCGTTCTCTTTTTAGTGATAAAGGGTATAGTTTTAGGTTCCCTAGCTATCCCGATCTCATCAAGACGTGTGTTAGTTTTACTTTGGAGAGAATGTAGTTGATCAGGCTACATTCACTCCTTGGTATCACTAAGAACAGTCCCGAATTAACCGAGATACCAGCATTATTGTGTCTGATTCAGCGTTATGTCCTTATTCCTAATGCAAGCAAGCGTGTTTTATTTACTTGTTTTGTTCAGAGTTATGTTAGTCCCTCTTTTTGGTTTATAGTTGCATATCAATGTGTGGCTCGACATGCTAGTTCACTATAAACAAAGCTCTGATACCAACCTGTCACACCCCCGAACCAGGCGGCGGAAACGTTCGGGGGCTGTCGTGACTCAATTGAATACCATAACATTGAATATATATGAAACGTAACAACATTCGTCACCATGCATTAATATAGTACAACCACTAAAGTTTACATGAAGTACATTGTTTAAACATTACATTCCCAAAAATAAATTGTTCGATTCGTTAATAAGTAAACTGCAAGCCATCACTGAGTACATTTTCCTTTGATTCACTGGTTCCCTGAGAATACAAGTATTTTGAAAAACGTCAACATATGAAATGTTGGTGAGTTCATAAGCGGTATTTGAGAAGAAATGTTTTGTATCATTCTGAAAACTACCAGAAAATCCGATATTTTCTGAAAAGAGCTTTTGAAAACATTTGTGAAGATCCATAAGTATGCTTGTTTGTTTCTATGGTTGTAAAGAAAATGTTCATCAAAATTGTGTACATTTTGAAAACTGAATGTATTGAAAACCCTAGGAAAACCCGATGTTTTCCTAATTCCTTGAATTCCATGAAGTTAAAATGAAACCATTGCAACGCATGAAGTTATCAATCCCAGGCGACGTCAGATTATTTTTGAGCATGATTAATTGCTATAAACATGCGTTACACAAACGACCAGTTTATAACTATACTAATGATCCCATAGGCGTCGTCCGTACTAATCACGTTATCCGACCGCCCTGACTACGTGTAATCCCACATCCGAAGAGAAAGAGGACACGAAGACCCCGATGACTCCATTAACCGGTTGGGGATAAAAAAAAAGATACGAGGGGTCCCTGACCCGCCTCGCATGAAATACCGACTTTACTGGCAATACCAAAGGACCCTTGGGGACCGATAGTATACAAGCCATTAAAAGTCCTTTTACACTATGTTAGATCGGTAAGACCCAACACCGCGTAAGGTAGAAGTCTTCGGGCCTTAAGATCAGGTCATTGGGCTAGCTAGGCCCAACAAACAAGATTTTACACTTTTGGGGCCCAAAGATAGTGCGTAGACGTCTGTGCACTCTCACGTGTATATTGAATTACCAAATGTTTTCGTGTATGAATCGAGGTATCGTCGCGTTAGTAGTTTCGGGTTTTTATTGGTTCGAGACCGAACCAATTCGTTTAACAACGACTTTTGGTATTGTTGTGTATTGTATTTCGTCGATAGTCGCGGTGTCATTATTTGGTCAAATTGCGTGTATTGAATTAGCCTTGAAAGTTTTCTGTTTTCAGCCCCTCATTGTTTGTAAAATTTACCTTTTCAACCCTTTAATTAAATAACTTTCCGGTTTGGTCCTTAAATCATTTTTCTTGACATTTTAACACCAAAAATTATTGAAATTAATATTTTTCAGCATATTTTTCATAGAAAACAGTTTAAGTCCCTGAAAATGCAGTTTTCTCGGTTATAACCCCTCTTTTTCGCAGTTTTGACAATTTTGGCCCAAATTGTAAAATTTTTGCAACTTTGGTCCTTTTTAAATTTAAAAAGCATTTTAAACCTTTGAAAAGTACTTGGGACACTAGTAGTCCACTGTTTTACAGAAAAATACAGTTTTGGCCCTCCAAATCAGAAAATTTCGCATAATGGGCCTTATTGGGCCGAAAATGTCATTTTTAGCCCATTAAGCTTGAAATTTGTGTTTTTAGTTCTCCAACAAGTATATTTTCAGAAATACATTATGGAAACTGTTTTGGCTCATCTTACCCATCAGATTTCGAAATATTTCAATTTGGGCCCTTTAACTTTATATTTTTAGCATTTTATGTCCAAAAATTGAGTTTTTAGCCCAAAGAAAATGTTACTAAGCCATTTAGCTATTTTTCTTGGAACACTTTGTATGTAGAAATATACTTGATGCTAGTATTATTTAACATAAAGTATATCTCGGTTTTTGGGGGTTTTATGGCTAGATCCAACATTATAACACACAAAAACACACATATAAGCATAGAAATCATACAAGGCATACAAAACACATATAGATCTACACTTTCACTTGTATTCCCCCCCCCCCCTCAAAACTCATAAAAACAGAAAATAGGGGGTATGAAGCTCACCTTGGGTGTGGTTTCGGTTTTGGAGAGAAGATGGAAGAAAAATGAAGTGATTTTCGGCCCTAGCACCTTTCCTTGGTAGATCTCGAGTTTGGTGACTTCTAAGGTGCATGATCACAAGTTGGAATAGATTTAGAAGAGATTTTTGATGGAATGAAGTAGCTAGATCATGGATTAGTCATCAACTTACCTTAGATGATGATTTTGTGGGAAAAGCCTCCTTGAGAAGCTCTTGATTTTCGAAATTTTTAAAGAAGGGGGAAGGAGATGTTCTTCAAGATTTAGAGAGAGTAGAATAGATTTTTGTGAGTGTGTGTGTGTTGTGTTTGGCCGAGAGCAAGAAGAAAGAGAAGAGAAAAGGTTGAGTTGACATTCCTTGATACATGTTGGTCCATGCATGGAGATATGTGGGATATTAGTGAGGTGGCATGTATTAAGTCAACTCCTTTCTCATGGGCTTGCCTTGGGCCGAGATTTGGGAAGGAAAAAGGAAAATTTGGGCTTTTTGCCCCTAACTCAATATTAGAGTTAGTTTGGGTGTTCATTGGCCTCATAAAATAAAATTGTGATTTTTATGCTTTATTAAGCTAGGTTAGGTTAAATCATGGATCAAAGCTTGTGATTTATTTCATTCTAGGCCCAATATGGCCCAAAATATTGAAATAAATAAATGTGGGTCCAATTAGAGCCCCTTTAAGGGTTCTAAGCCCATGATAGTCAAATTGGAAGCTTATTGGTCCATTTGGGTCCAACAAGGAAGTCCTAGTCCAAGATGGACCTAAACAAGAACTTCTAGGGTTTCCAATTACTTGTTGACTATTTGTAGTACTTGTATGATGTATTTGATTGAAGTTTTTGATGTCATAATCATAGGTGTCACACATGTTCTTAAGTTTTGGATTCACATTAACTTGAGTGTATAGATTACATGACACAAAATTTCCAGTTGTGACATAATAATTCAAGTAAAAGGTTGATTACCCAAAACAACAAATAATGAGTAATCGATATGGTGATAAATAAAAGGTGTTTTATTTATGCTCAAAGGTTTGAGGCCATATGGGATTAGTATTATTCTTGTGTTTCACTTTGCATGTTTTGACTTCCTGAATAATTGGTTTAGAACAGTCAAATTATTCGAAGGGGCCACAGTCGTTCGTATGTAGGAAGTAGGTATGAATAAAGACTGTCGTGAATTGGTGTGTGGATTGTCTAAAGAGTATTAGACATAAGCAAATGTTTGCTGCAACGTTCATGAGTGCTTATGAATATGATTTGAGCATTGGATTAAACCCACGCTCACTTGGATCACTCCATGAATTATATCACGAGTGATTGGTGAGACGATAACATCTTATATTCTTGAAACCGAGATGTGTGAGTTGTATCTTGCAAATCGGTTGCACATTGATAATATGTAAACGCACCAGTAACTTGGTGTTATAAAACATATTGTTGTGTGTGATTCGGTGAGTAAGTGCAAGCGAGCATTGAATCAAAGTTTATCCGTTCCTTTTATCCAAAGTAGGATAAAAGCGATATCTTTGGGCCCCTCGATGATTTAGTGATGACAAACGTAAATGTTCGATCGGGCTAAGGCTAATTTGATTTGTTCAATTAGTCAGTCATCATAAATCGGAAGTCGAGAAATAGTACCGAGAGGATGATTAGAAATCATGTCTCATACAATATCTAGAATGGAGGAATATATGATCCCTTATCTAAAGGACACGCGTATCTGATAGGATCAGAGTTGACAGCGGCTTTGGAAAGCTACGATTGCAGATCAGGATCTGAAGTCATACGCAGAATAGTTATTAGACTTATCCAAGTGGGAGATTGTTGGATTAGTGTCTAAGTCCATAAATATTTTGGTATGTACTTGACCCGATGGTGCATGGTCCTTTTGGGTTGCCTTCACCAAAGAAACTTGATAGGATGAATTATGGAGAGAAAGCATTAAATATGATTTATTAATATATTATGAGAATAATATATTAAAGGAGAAATCATATTGTTTAATTAATATTAGTCAAGAATTAATAAGAATTAAGTTTGTGACTAAAAGAGATTAATTAAACTTAAGGGACTGGAATTGTAATTATAAGATAATTGCAATTGGGCCATGGATTGCCTTATATTATAAGGTTGGACGAATTTTATGGGGAAACCCATTAGAAATCGTCCAAGGCCTTTAAGGAAAGGAGTCTATGGGTTGCTTAGGGCTTAAGCATCCAAATTAGGGTTTCCTTGTTAGATAACCCTAATAGCCTCACTATATATAGAACCCTTATGCTCCAAAAACGTGGTGAGCTAATGGCCTAGGGTTTTCACACGTTTTGGGCAGCCTTCTTCTTTTCTCCTCTTCATCCTCTTGCTCTTGGTGTTTGTGAACCATTAGAGGAGTGACATTTGTGACTCTAAGCTTTCTAAAGTCAATACAAGGAGGATTTGAGATTGTTATTGCTACATAACAATCAAGGTATGATCTAAACCCTAATTATATGTTATATTGATTATCATATGCTAGATCTAGGGTTTATAGTCTTGGATAAATTGCATGTACAATAGAGAAACCTAGATCCAAGCATTAGGGTTTGTATGAGCACATAGGATGTTATTATGACTAAAACCCATCAACTATGACTTGTGTTGATTACCTAGGCAATAATGTGTTTCATATTGATTCGTCTAATGGTATAGACAATACATGTTTGTGGTATTGTCGTCTTGGGCACATAAACAATAAATGCATCACCCAGATCCAAAAGGATGGAGTGTTGGAAACATTTGATCTAAGGAAAGATGATGAATATGAGGCTTGTTTATTGGGCAAGATGACTAAGGCACCTTTCAATGGGACATTTGATGTAACGCCCCATTTCTGGTAAGTAATTTAAATATGTATTTTTTTCAGTTTTCAAGAGGAACTCGACGAGTCAGTAGCCCGACTCGTCGAGTAGAGATGGGATTTTGAGCACGTTTAAGTAGGCAACTCGACGAGTCCATATTCCTGGACTCGGCGAGTCCGCCAGTCTGGATGAAACCCTAATTTCAAGGGTTTGCATCCTATTTAAACAACTTTTTGGGCCTCAAGTCATCCCCCATCACTTCCAGAACGCTCCTCTCGAAACCCTAGCATTCCTTTTGGTTTTTTGAGTGTATTTTGTGATTCTTTGAAGATTTGGAGAGAAG
Source organism: Lactuca serriola (assembly GCF_051521515.1). Taxonomy (NCBI): domain Eukaryota; kingdom Viridiplantae; phylum Streptophyta; class Magnoliopsida; order Asterales; family Asteraceae; genus Lactuca; species Lactuca serriola. Next base: position 15,048,919 of record NC_136416.1, read on the forward strand.
AAGGAAGGTAGATCCAAAGGAGGAGGAGAATATCCAAGATCTTGAGTCCATTTCAGAGCTTTGTGAGGTACAACTCGAACATTTACTGTTTCCATGTTTGAATCTCCATTAAAACCCCAATAAATTAATTTTTGGGACATTTCTTGGCTTGTTAGTGAATAGAGAGCTTGTAGGAGTGAAAGGACATCAGATCTGGTCATGATCGAGCTCTAGAAGCTCAGATCCATTGCCTTTATTGAGTCAAATTTGTATGCAAGCCTAGATCTACGCTTTTAGTCCATTTAGAGCCCTTTAAACTCTTGGATATGCATGCATGCACGTAAAGTTGGAAACTTTACGTGTGAAACCCACCCTAGGAACCCAGATCTATGAGTTGCACGCGTTGGAATCGATCAAAATCGTCTGTTTGGTGTCTGCATGCAAGAGACTCGACGAGTTGTTCATCGGACTCGACGAATCAAGTCGCGAGTCCTCGATTTTTCCCCTTTTGATTTGTTTCGAGTAGAACCAGTGAGTTAGAAGTGGACTCAGTGAGTCGGGAGTCGGACTCAGTAATGGAAAGACTCGACGAGTCAATGCCCTGGCTCGACGAGTCCAAGGCAATCTTTTTGCCTCAAGAACAGACTCGACGAGTTGTTCATAAAACTCGGCGAGTCATAGACCAGAGTTTTATTATGATGAAGGAGGACTCGACGAGTTGTTCATACAACTCAGTGAGTCAAATGAAGATAGACTGATTATTCGCATCGAAGAGGAACTCATCGAGTCTATGCCAAACTCGACGAGTAGTAGCGGTCAGGGAATTAAAAATGAGAGCAGGGACTCGACGAGTTGGGGGCCCAACTCGGCGAGTCAGTTCAATTGCGTGTTGACTTTGACCAGGGTGTTGACTTTGGTCAGGGGTAGGATAGTCATTTTACCCTCAGATTAGTTACCAGTAGTGATTGAATGTGTTTATGGGAATTGTAGTCGGGGAGACACTGGAGCAGTAGTAGAGAGTTCCCGAGTAGATTTCCAGCAGCCAGCTTTCGAGGTGAGTTTCTTTCCAAGAGGAACGGGCCTATGGCCATAATGCTGACCCGTTTAGTTAGTAGTAGTTCTGGAACTTGGTCCGATGCAGTAGTATGTATGCCTGATGTCTTCGTGATTCATGCATGTTTTGTTACGTGTAGTATGTCGGGCAAGCCCGATACAGAATGTGATTATGCTATATGTTCATTATATGTTATATCCAGTTAGTTCCAAACTTCGGTCTGATGCCAGGTGGGGCCCAAGTTATTCCAGACTTCGGTCCGATGTTGGGCGGGGCCCAAGTTATTCAGGGCTTCGGTCTGATGTCAGGCGGGGCCCGATGCAGTGGGCGGGGCCCAGTATGTGTTATCTATATTATGGTATGATATGTGGTAGTTGGGGGAGCTCACTAAACTTCATGCTTATAGTTTCAGTTTTCGGTTTCAGGTACTTCCGCTAGTAAGGGGAAGAGCTCGGGATGATAGCATCGCACACACCACAACTTCAGTTTTCTTATCCTAGGAGTTTTCATTAGAAACTGTGATATGTTTTGATATAGTTGTTATGTTACTTTTGTTATGATCTTTGGGGATACTTGTTCCACAGTTTTGTTGGTTTGTTATCGATGATGTGATTTTTAGTATTATTAAAACAAAAAATTTTGGGTCGTATTTTTTGGATGTTACATTTGAAATAGGCAAAGGATTGTTGGACCTCATCCATACAGATGTGTGTGGGCCATTCAAATTTTCCATAGGAGATGCTAATCGATATCACATGATCTTTACGGATGATTATAGCAGATATGGTTATATATACTTAATCAAACATAAATCATAAACCTTTGAAAAGTTCAAATAGTTTAAGCACGAAGTTGAGAATCAATTGGGTAGGAAGATAAAGATGCTCAAATATGACAAAGGTGGTGAGTATTTTAGTATCTAGTTCCACAATTATCTTATGGAATGTAGAATTGTTTCACAATTTAATTTTTTCAGAACACCATAACTCAATGGTGTGGCTAAAAGGCGTAATCAAAATTTAATAGATATGGTTCATTCCATGATGAGTCGAGCTTCTCTTAGGGGTATGCCTTAGAGACATTCGCACATATCATGAATCTTGTTCCAACAAAGAAGGTTGCCAAAAGACCTCATGAAATGTGGACATGGAAAGCTCCATCACTCGCACATATCAAGGTTTGGGGTTGTGAAGTGTAAGACGAGAGACTCATGAAAAACTTGAACCCATATCTGAGAAGTGTTATTTCATTGGCTACCCATAGAAGTCCTTTGGATACTTGTTCTACAAACCTAGTGAGTACGTGGTCTCCGTAGCTTGAAGATGAGTCTTTCATTAGAGATATCTCATATTCAAAGAGTACAATAAAGTGATGTTGATCTTAAAGAAATTCAAGATTCAACCAATGAAGGAATCTTATTTAACACTAGCACTCAACATGAGGAAGAAATTCCAGTTGAGCTAGTTGACAACTCATTACCCCTTCGTCAATCCAGTAGGGTTAGCATGTCACCTGAGCTCTATCGTTTCTATATAACTACAGATGGTGATACGTTTGTCAGGGATGGCATGCCTTGAGGCTGCTAAATGGAAGGAGGCAATGGATAGTGAGATGTAGTCCATGTATGATAAGCAAGTGTGGAACTTGGTTGATCATGTACCTGGTCGAAAGACAGTCGGGTGGAAATGGATTGTCAAGAAGAAGACTGACATGGATGGGAAAGTACACACTTTCAAAGCTAGGATGGTTGCTAAGGGATTTACTCAAACCTAAGGGATTGACTGCGATGAGACCTTTTAACCAATAACTAAGATAACGTCTATCGGGGTAATGTTTGATATAACTGCATTTCATGATTATTTAATATGGCAGATGGATGTTAAAACTACTTTCCTCAATGGGAAGTTATTTGAGGACGTCTACATGAGTCATCCAAAAGGTTTTATACATGTCAAGTTTCATGATAGAGTATGTAAGCTTGAGAAGTCCATTTATGGATTGAAGCAAGCATCTCGCAGCTGGAATCTTTGTTTCCATGAGAAAGTCAAATAGTTTGGATTCTCTAGAAGTGAAGATGAGTCATGCGTATATGTCAAAGCTAGTGGGAGCATAATGACCTTCCTAGTCTTATACGTTGATGACACACTCCTTATAGGAAACAACATTCCGAATTTGCAAGAAGTTGAGTCTACGATTGGAAAGTGTTTCGCTATGAAGGGTCTAGCCTATATTCTTGGAATCAGAATTCATCGGGATAGAAAGAATCGCCTTATTGGTCTTAGCTAGAGTACATATTTGGATAAAGTACTGAAGTGTTTCAATATGGAGAACTCCAAGAAGGGAGAATTGCTTATTCATTTTACTGTTAAGTTGAGTAAGACTCAAAGTCCCAGTACAGAGGAAGAGATAGCTGACATGAGTCGATTCCCATATGCTTTGGCTTCAGGATCGATCATATATGTAATGACATGTACTTGCCATGATGTGTCTTATGCTTTGAGCATGGTTAGTCGATTTCAAGGAAATCCCGACAGCACCCACTGTATTGCGGTAAAGAATATTCTTAAGTATATGCAAAGAACAAGAGACATGTTCTTAGTTCTTGGCGGAAGTGATACATTAAGAGTGAGTGGTTACAGTGACGCGAGCTTTCAAATAGATTGGGATAACTTTTGTTCGCAGTCTGGATGGGTATTCTTATTGAATAGGGGATCAATTACTTGGAAAAGTTCCAAGCAAGACTCGGTGGATAATTCCACCTGTGAGTCAGAGTACATTGCAGCCAGTGAAGCATCTAAGGAAGCGGCTTGGATGAAGAATTTTATTGGAGATATCATATTCATTACAATTATTCAAGAACCAATGAAACTCTTTTGTGATAATGAAGGCGCAGTTTCTTTAACAAAAGAACCAAAGGATCATGGTAGATCCAAGCATATCAATAGAAAGTACCATTGCATTCGACATTGGGTTAAAGACGACATCTTCTGGTGAAGAGAGTATCATCAGAAGATAATGTTGCAGATCCTTTCTTAAAGGCCCTAAGCAGAGTCAAACACTACCAGCATGCTAGGAGCATAGGCTTAACATACAATGTTAGTTTTAGTAGTTAGGTGATATTTTCTAAAAATCGTAACAAAATAAATGTAATTGATTTTTGGTGAATGAATAATAGAGAATTATTTATGAGTATTGTATTGTCTTATTCAATTATTTATTATTATGTTTAATTTTTTCATGTTTTATTTCTAGACTAATTTAAATTATTCAAACTCCCATAGGCGTTCATACTTTTGGAAGTGAATATTGAATTAAGACTCTCATGAAAGGATTGTAGATTGTCGATCGAGGTTAAGACATTGCAATTGGAATTGCTACAATATTAATGAGTACTTTCAAAATAGAGATTTTAAGTAATAGATAAACCCATGCTTAGAGATTACTTCATGGATCTAGTCAAAAGTAACTAAGACGATAATATCTAAAGTTCTTCAAATGGAGATACATAAGTTGTAATTTACAAATCGGTTGTTTATTGGTGTTGTGTAAACGCATCAGTAACTTGATGTTATAAAAAGTAGCATTATATATGATTTGGTGAGTAAAGGTTATAGTTATTTAGTCAAAGTTTATTCGTTCCTTTTTTCCTAACAGGAAATACGATATCATTGGGCCCCTCGGTGATTTGATATTGGCATTATAGTGTTGGGCCCAACCATGACTTATTGATGTGTTAAATTCGTAGTCTAATAAAGACTTTACAAATAGGGAAATTGGTAAATAGAATTTTGAACAATGAGATTGATTATGATCCATGTCTTGTGTCTATACGATGTCATGAAGAAAAAAGGAATAGTTGATCACTTATCTTAGGGCTAACGGCTGATTTGAATCAGGGTTTCGAAGTGGCTTTAGAAAGCACACTTTGTTGTTTAATTGAAGATTTATACTTGCAATTGTATTTACAGACTTATCCAAGTGGAAGACTACTATATTAAGGTGTCTAAGTCAATAACGAAATTGGTATATTCTTAAATTTGAAGCAAAGTCAATTTTTGGGTTGCCCTCATTGTTGGATTAGGTGTCTAAGCCCATAACTATAATTGGTATATAATTAAATTGATAGTAGCATAGTGTGTGACGATTCTCTAAGACAAATATGATTAGGTGTGGAAACTAGTATGGGTTTGTACTACTGAAAACACAGGACCCGTACACGTATCAAGGAAGTCATGAACCCTAAAGATTTAGTGATCCCATAATGTTGGAATTGTATGAATTGTGGCTTAATAGATGTATTCCGGTTAGTTTTTCAGTATGCCGATCACTAGAGGTTCTAGATTAGGAGTTGGCGGCCAGGAGAGGATAGGTTTTTATGATGATGAGATTTACGGGATGATCACCACCCAAGTGACCATGGTTGTTAGAGAGGCGATCCTGGAGGTGTTTGGGTCTATTAATACCACCATAATCGATATGTTTGACAAGCGTTATGTTGTCGTCACTGAGGTTGCTGTTGACGTAGCCATTGCTGCTGCGGGACTCCATGGGGAGGGATAGTGCAGTACTAGGACTTCAGCATTATGAAGCCCCCAAGTTTCAACGGGGTCAAGGACCCGATTATTTCCTTGAAGTGCCTATCTGATGTGGAGGGTTGTTTCTTCACATGTGCATGCCCATAGGACCAGAAGGTCAGGTTTTCCTTGAACCTTCTTCGTGTAGGGGCGAAGGATTGGTGGAAACTGGTGATCGGTGCTTATTCTCCTAAGGAGAAGGTCGCAACGACATGGGAGCAGTTTACGGAGATGTTCTGTATTGAGTATGTTCCGTTGGTGGAGATGGAGAGGTTAGCCCAAGAGTACCTGTCTATGAAGTAGACAAAAGAGTTGGTGATGGAGATCACCAAGATGTTTACTAAAAGAGACTTTTTCTGCCCTGAGTATGCTACTTCGGAGCAGGTCCATATGTCCCGTTACTTGAGCATGCTCAATATAGAGATCCATGATTTTGTGTCGACCTAGAGGTATAGTTCCCTCTATGAGTTACAATCCTTCGCTCGGAGGAGGGAAAATGAGATTGAGACCCAGGCGCGAGAGAAGTGGCAGGCCCCTATTCAGTCACAACCAGCAGCTAAGTGATTTAAGCCTTGTGATTCGCAATTAGAGGGGGCAGAGAGGCCGCACTTATGGAAAGTACGGGAAGACACATGAGGGGACATGTCGATCAATGTTTGGATGCCACAAATATGACAGGCAGGGGAATACTACGATGGATTGTTGTCAACATGCCCCATTGTCAAGTACCATGATTTGCTACCATTGTGATCAGGTTGGCCAGATGAATGCCAAATGTCCCTTCCTCGCCAAACCTGTGCAGGAACCAGCTCCGACTACTTTGAGAATTACGGACGTATGCCAAGGGAGGGCTGAGACCGTGAAGCGTATGAGTCGTGCTTTTCAGCTCACAACAGAGGAGACCAGGGTGGTGCCTAACTTCATTACTTATATGTATTCATTTTTTTTGTTCACTTATTTCGTGCATGCTTATGCTTGTATTTCTGATAGGTACTTTCTTAGTGAATTATTTGCCTGCTCTTGTGCTTTTTGACTCGGGTTCAAGTCGGTCCTTTGTATCTCAGACATTCAGAAGGTATTTTGGCATTTCTCTTGGAGATTTGGAGCGTCCGTTATGAGTTCCCATCACAAATGAACACAAGATTTTTTGCTTTGAGTGTTTTTTAGGATTGTACTTTGGAGATATTCAGGGCGTCGTAACTGATTGACTTGATTCCCAACCCTATGAGGGATGTGTGCATGACTGTAGAGATGGAATGGTTGAGCAGGTTTGGAGGCATGATCGACAATGATAGATAGTTGGTGATAGTTAGCAACCCAAGTGGTGTGGTATCGATTTCTAAAGCGTTGTATCGCATCGCACCACCAGAGATGCAGGAGTTGTCCTCTTAGATTTAGGAGTTGTTGGACAAGCAGTTTATCAAACCGAGTAGTTCACCCTGGGGAGCATCGATTATGTTTCTAAAGAAAAAGGATGGGTCTCATCGTATGTGCATAGACTACCATGAGTTGAACAAGCTGACAGTAAAAAATCATTACCTAGTCCCTAGGATTGATGACCTTTTTGATCAATTACATGGTGCATCCTGGTTCTCCAAGATTGATTTGAGGTCGGGATACCACCAGATGAGAGTCAGGGAGGAGGATGTAGACAAGACAATGTTCTGAAATCGTTATGGTCATTACGAGTTTGTGGTGATGTCGTTTGGGTTCACCAACGAACCAGAAACATTTATAGATTTGATGAATTAGGTACCCAAGTTGATGCTCGATTGGTCAGTTATTGTTTTCATTAATGATATACTGGTCTACGCCAAGACTAGGGAGCAACATGAGGATAATCTTAAATAGCTACTTTGAGTACTGAGATAGGAGAGGCTTTATGCCAAGTTCTCCAAGTGTGAGTTCTGGTTACGAGAGGTCTAGTTTCTGGGATATCTCATCAATCAGGAAGGGGTTATGGTCGATCCAGCCAAGATTAAGGTGGTGATGCAGTGGGAGGTTCTGAAGTCCCCATATGACATTCGGAGTTTTCTGGGTTTGGTTGGTTACTGTAGGAGATCTATTTAGAATTTCTCCAATACTATTGTTCCTCTGGCCCGCCTGACGAAGAAGAGTGTGGATTTCTGGTGGGGCCTGACCAGCAAGTTGCATTTGAGACTCTGAGGAGGAAGTATTGACCCTTCCAGAGGGAGTTGAGGATTTTGTAGTATTTTGTGATGCGTCAATCACGGGTTTAGGGGAGGTACTCATGCAACGGGGAGAGTCGTATCCTATGCATCTATGCATTTAAAATCTCATGAGGCTAGGTATCCAATGCACGATTTGGAGTTGGGGGGTGCTTGACGATTCTCACGTGTGTCAATGAATCTCATTTCTTGTAGCCGTGCCAGCTGTGTAGCATATAATTCTTTCGGAGGCACTGTTTATTTTATTTTATTTTATTTATAAAAAATGAAAAATATACGAGTTTGTTTATTTGTGAGATATGAATGATGATTGTGATAGATTAAATAATAGGTAAATAAGTTAGTTACCATTTGAATTGTTTGGCATCGTGAAGCCACCGGTTCGAAGCCCCCAAAAGATGTTCATAAGCATATAATCAATCCCATGTTGTCAATCACCTTCCCATACATTTTTTGCTATTGTTCCTTTATTCTTGTTTTTTGTTTTAACAAAACATTTTTTGTCTCCTACTTCAATCACCTTCCCATACATTTTTTGTCCCCTGCTTCAATCACCTTTAATTACCTACAGGTGTGGGGATAAAATGACCGGCAAACCAGCACTATTCCTAAGGATGGAGAAAACAAATACATATAAAAATAACCACAGAGATAAATATAAATTGTTTAAATGCTTCAATATAAATTGTATAATTTGTAGATTAGAAACATGGCATGAATAAGCCTAAGGCTAGGCTTAAGTGCAACTCTCTTAGCACTTGTGTAAGCCATTGATGTAGCAAATGTTGTTGCCCAAATTGTGCTTACATATACATTTTTATCAACACTCCATTATATTTTGTCGGGTTAATTATTCAAAAAATCAAATCTATCATTATATTGAATAAAAGTTAAAGTTTATAAATTAAACTAACCAATGTTGGTGAGCTTGTGGTTTGAGACCCAAGATTGCATGCCTTCCATTTGACCTGCATAATACTTCCAATTTTTTGCTTCATAATATATAATATGAATAAACGAAAAGTAGAATGACATTAATTTTTTTTTAACTGTTAGCAGGATGGACACGGGGCAAATAGACCAACTGTTTTCAAAGAGAAAATGGTCGATTATATATATGATGACATTAGGGACAAATGAAGTTGTAAGTAAAATTGCAATATGTCCACTCGAAGTAGTTATTGCATTCATTGTGAACACGGGAAAAATGGTCCAACTTTTGTACAATGTGAATAATAGCTAATAAAAAATGTCATTTACCGTGTTTTTAAGTATTCGATTGAATGTGAAATTTGCATATATGTTGTTAGCTGTTGAATGAACATGACAGCCTGTAATATTTATCGATCAAAAAAATCTGAAAAATTATGCATCTATGATACAAATATAGAGTGCAAAAATAAGAGGTTTTTGGAGAAGTAAAACATAGAAGATTGCATTGAGAAGCTTACATTTTCAATTTCTTCCTTCATATCTAATGAGACTTCAAACTTAGGAGGCACTTTAAGTAAAAGAGGTTGAAAGTCACGTGGACTCTCCAATTGACCACATGCAACCATCTGATGTAATCACCACTTCCTTCTAATTTCATGACCATTCACTTCTAATTTAAGTTCATCAATATATCACTCTTGACCATTTACCTCTAATTTTATATATTCAGTAACTTCCTTGTAATCTCTAATTTTTAAGGTAAATCTTAGTTTTAGTCGGATGACTAAGACAAATGTAAAATAAATCAATAAAAAGAAGATGACATTCAGTTACATGTTAAAAATGAATTAAGTTCAAATAAATTTAGGCAACATTAGGTTTACCGGCCATTTTGTGACACAAAAAAACTTTTGAATCATCTAATTTAGCCACTGAACTATTTTTTTTAGATTTTCATCATAATAGTTCGGTGGCTAAACCCAAAGTTAGTTATCTGAACAAATTCAGTAACAACACGGACTAAGAACAAAACATAAGAAACGAAAATGTTATCACACACCTCTCTATTGCATATATCATCCTCATCGCTCTCCTTTTTTTTTATTCCATTTCCTTATAATCTTCAAGGCCTTTTCTAAGGAAAGAACCAACACTCATAGTCCAAAATTTGTTCAGTTTCACTGAAATCTAACTAAAAAAAGTAGTAACCTGAGGATTAAGTGTGGTACGGTCATGCCATTCTCAGAAACAATCAACCAAATTGTCGAAAGTAATCAGAAACACCAATCAGTCTCGTAGTCGTGGGTGATGAAGTTTCGGTTCGCGTACTGTACAGGTATGGAATTAGCAAACGTCTAGAGGAAAATCGACAACTACAAAAAACTTTACTCTTATTAGAATAAATGACAATAAGACAATTACACATCTCTTATGCTTAACAAAATAGAAAGATCGAGTAAAATCTAACAAATGTGAACAAAAGTTGTCTAAAGGTACAACACAACATGTAGTAGGTCCACAAAAATCTGATTAATAAAACCGCAAAAATGAAATTACCTTTCTTTAATGTGGTTGAGTAGTGATGAAGTAGAAAATCGGATAGAACGTCTCCGTCGTTGGTTCAAACGGAGATAGACACAGAAGGAATTGCTTCTTGCAGGACTAATCGAGTGAGTATTGAATGCCGATTGTTGTGCGCAAGAATCCTTAACAACATCAGGTTCTGAGAACATTTGGTAATAAAGGTACAAAGATAATTAGGAATAAGGGATATATTCGATGACAAAACATTTGATATGTAACTACTAACCTGTTGACTTAAATTGGAAGCTTTACATGTATTAAATAAGCGAAAAATTGAACAATTGAAATTCGAATTTTCCATATTTCATATGGTTGAGCTAAGGAATTTCAGCTAAGTGGTATGATAATGATTTTCTGAGATTTAATTTGACTAATTTTATCAACCTTGCATCTCAATCCGACTCTAATATGTATGAACATTTTAATTAGAGCCAAAAGGTTAAAACATAAAATAAGAACACTTACACCATGTCAAACAGATAAGTCTTCCCATGTCGACATTGGAATGTATGTTATAAAAATAATAAATATATTAAAATCCCACAAAAACAAAAGTGAAACAAAATCAAAGGGCTATGAAAAGATTTTAACTTGAATGAAATCATCAACCAAAAATGGCAAATTGCAATCACATAAATCACTGTACACTACGTGAATTAGCGGCGACATCCTCAAAAATTAAAATCAAATAAGCAAGAAACATCAATAATCAAAACGAACCTAATTCTAAAAGGAAGAAAAAAAACAATATAAAGCCTAAATCATACAACTTTACAAAAAAAGTGGTTGAGTTTTACCTGAGAAGCTTTCCGGTGGGAAAGGTGGGTTGAATCTAGCTCCATAACTTGAGTAAGCCGCGAATGGTGAAGTTAGCATTTGGATTTGGTCTTCGACTAATCGATATTGACCGATGCCGATAGTGATGAGATAGACATGATTATCGTACATAGCAAATATGATATGTGCTTGTAAACATTACCTACTAACAACACACATATTCACAACACACAGAAGAAGGCAGAATTAAGGCATGAAATAAAAAGTTAAGAAACACGATCCCGACTTGTGATGCAGACGAAGACAATTGGAGGTGTATAAAGCAAAATCGATCAGTATGGTAACCGAATTTGCAAGGAGACACAAAATCGACATATCGACATACAAAGTAAGAATTATGGCATGAAATAAAACCGAAAGACGCAAAATCGAGGAAAAAGAAGCCAGAACCACTTCAAAAGCACATATATTACCTTATAACCGGCAAGCGGAAACAAAGTGACCTACAGAGGCTGTGGCGGAAGTTCAAGTACTTGAATGGCCAATCGGAACCCGCTGGATGGTCATCTGAGTCGTCCCGTCTGTAGATTGGAGAGGGGAAGAAAGCAAGAAACCCTAAGTTTCTTTGTTTGAAATCTTGGTAGGTCTGTTGGAATCAGTTGCCTCATCTGTATCGTTCCGTCTGTAGATTGGAGAAGAAAAACAAAAGCAACCTGATGTGATGAGTTTAGAGGGAGATGGAGAGCTTTCGAAAAGCGGTGAAATCCGAATATAGCTGGATGAGAAAGCGAGTGGGGTGGGGGGGGGGGGGGGAAGATAAGGCAGAACCGGTGGGGGAGACGTGGGAACGACACATATCAGTTCCATCCTTATCTTTACACCACTGTTAATAATTTAAGGGACCAAATTGCCAATACCACAAACTTTAGTGAAAAAAAATTTGAATCACTAAAAATATGAAAACTTATGGACCAGTTTTGCCAAAAAATCAAAATGTTCACTATTCATAAAGATGGTCATCTTTAATATATATATATATATATATATATATATATATATATATATATATATATATATATATATATATATATATATATATATATATATATATGAATGATTTATAAAACTAAAAGAAATGGATAAGAAAACATTTGTGGGTCCGGGTCGGGTCACCCACTAAAAAGGTCAAATTGGCAAATTGGCCAATTGGGGATACGTATAAATATGAAAACGAATCAGTTTGTAGTATATGCTTGTGCAGCAGAGAGAGATGGAGGGGAAGAAACCAGAAGGTTTGTCGGGTGAAGTAACGAATCAGCATCAATGTAATCTTCCGATGTCGGTCATCTCTTCGGCACTTTTATTCATCATTCGGGTTTTCCCCAAATCAATGATCGATCATCAACAGCGTTTTATCTTTGATTGTCTGCGTATTATCGAGAGAAAAAAAGTAAGTTCTTAATTACAGTACGCGTTAAGTTAATCTTTGATTGAGATTCACTGACTAACTTTTAGGGTTTACTATATAGAATCCGGCCTGAAACTTATAAGGGATTTCATATCCTTGATTATGTATGATTGCCTCTAACACGTAGTGTGTGGTATTGTACATTAGACATGGATTTTCCTGAAGTAAACATGAAATTACTTGGTGAACTTGAAGAAATGGGTTTCCCATTGGCTCGAGCAATGAGAGCACTTCATTATTCCGGTTTGTTCATTGGCTACTTTTTTGTTGCAGGATCTTTTTATAAAGTATTGCCATGTATTGGACTCGGACAATAGAACAAAACACCCAAAAAGATGTTTATTGCATTTTATTGTTAACATGAGCATAAAGTTTCTTTTGTGAAGGTAACTCTAGTTTACTGGATGCTATTAGTTGGATTGTTGATCATGAGGATGACCCTGAAATTGATCAAATGCCCTCGGTGCGATTCATTAGTTTTTTTTTTTTTTTTTTTTTTTTTTTTTTTTTTTTTTATAATTGTTACATTATTGAAAAAGATTTCATATCTTTATATTATTACTGTATTAATTGTGTTCTGATCCACCAGGTTCCATTAAGAATCGAAATTGAGGGTTCTGACTCTTCTTCTTCTGTATCAGAAGAAGTAAAGCTAAAAGCACAAAAACTAAGGTTTTTTCATGTCTTTTTTTGGTAAATGTTATTCTCCCATGATTGCTTGTTTTCTGTCTTGAATACCTCTGTTTATGCACAATTCAGAGATAAAGCACGCAAAAGGAAAAAGGAGGAAAATATGAAACTTGAACCAAGTAGAGAGAAGGTATTGTAGACATTCCCTTACCATGTCATTAAGGGATAAATGCAAGAAATAACAACATACTTTCATTTATTTGTATATCATAGCATCCTTACATCATTGTACTTCCAATTTTTTATTCTCATAAGGAATTGTACTTTGAAATTACTATTTGTTGCATTTAACTCTATTATTAACACATTTTGTTCCTCATTTGTTTTAGTTGTTTGTTTCTATAAACTCATATAAAGGAACATTTTTATCGCTTTCTTTTACATTTATAGGAAAGAATTCGGGCAGGAAAAGAACTTCAAGAGGCAAAGAGAATTGCAGAAGAAAACGAAAGAAAACGGTCTCTTTTCTAGAAACCCCAAACTGTTCCTTTTTTTTTTCTATATATATAAAAAAAATTGGTTTCTCTTAATGTATTTATATAAGCTTCTTTAATTACTTCATCGTACTCAGTTCTATAGCCTTGAGGAAAGCAGAGAAAGAGGAAGAAAATAGAGCACGTGAAAGAATCCGTCAGAAACTACACCAGGACAAGGTTGCTCCTGAAATAGCAACGTATTTTCATTGATTTGTTTGTTATAGTATCAATATTATACAAATAAAAAGCAACAGATTTTTACAAGTATTCTAATCTCATAAGAAAAAAGGTTGAAAGTACAATTCTAAGATTGGTAAATTTATAGTCAGTGTTCTTTATGCCTTAGGTGGAAAGAAGAGGGGGAATTCAAAGTCATGCTCATGCATCTCTGAAAACCACCATACCTGTGGTGCAAGAAAATAAGGTTAGCTTATGTATCGTGTTTTGATGTCTAATATTGTGAACAAGATGATGAATTTTTTTTATTATTGAAAATCAGATATCGCCTGCTGTTACTTCTACTAGAATCGGTGTTAATTCAACTACAAAGGTGGATCTCATGAGAGACTGTTTAAGGTTGCTCAGGCGAAACAATAAGGTACGTTTTAGTTTTACTAGTGTTACAGATATTTTGTTATAATTGAATAAGCTTTTTATTAAATTTGTTGCAAAAACAGGAAAATGATATGAGAGTGAAGAGAGCTTTTGAGACTCTTTTAGTTTATGTCAGAAATGTTGCAAGAAATCCCGATGAGGATAAATTCAGGAAGATCCGATTGAGTAATCCAGCTTTTAAGGTAATTGCTAGTGTGTGTGTGTGTGTGTATATATAGAAGTAAAAGTATGTTGCTATTATGTGTGTATAGAACTGAAATTACTACATTGCTATTGGTGATTGAAAAAACAGGAAAGAGTTGGGATATTTGAAGAAGGGGTTAAGTTTCTTGAGGTTTGTGGGTTCGAAAGAGTTGAAGGTGGTGAGTATTTGCTTCTTCCGAGAGGTGAAGTTGACATGACGGTGTTGAAATTTGCTGGAAATGAATTGCAGTCTGCTATAACAAATCCATATTTTGGACTTTTATCAACCGAAAAATAAGCGTGTAAATTCAACCATATGGTTATATAATAAAATGTTTCATTGATAAATAGTGAGGTTAAACCTCATATAAATAGGGATACATAAGAGACCTAATCTAAACCCTAATCATTAACACCCCCCGCAGTTTGATCGGGAGGGAGACGATTAAACTGGAAAAACAAAAACATAAAACATAACATAAATTAAGACAACAGCAGCGACAATGGCATAGCTAACGATGACGGCTAACAACAACTGCTCGTTGGAGAAGGAAAAAGAAGAAGCGGGAGTCAGCGGCGGTTCCTTTGTATAAGAAGAGAGGAGTGGCGGCAGCGATGATCATCAAGTCGACGGTAGAGGAGTCCAAAGAAAAGCAGAGAGATAGAAAGAGGGCCCGAGCTACGGCGGACGAAGCCTATTCCGACTGAATCAGAAAATAGATCTGAAGAAGAGGCGAGTTAAGGAGAAGGCAAAAAGCTTAGAGGCAAGAGCCATCCGACGAGGAGACATAAGCAAACGAGGCAGTAGAAGAAACCGATGTAAGAGCTCTAGTTTGGTGTCGGCGACTGTTTTATTATTTAGGAGGAAAACAAAAACAAACGAAGGGAATATGAAGCATAATGAAGGCACATCCGACGACACTATGAGAGAATGTCGTCGAGGTGGAGGGCGGCGGTAGCGGGTTGTGGTCAGCAGTAGGATTTTAACCTAGAGCTCGGATACCATGTTATATAATAAAATGCTTCATTGATAAATAGTAAGGTTAAACCTCATATAAATAGGGATACATAAGAGACTTAATCTAAACCCTAAAGGCCTTGGGTCTAAACCCTAATCACTAACACATACTTCCTTCCATAATAAGTCCCCATAAAGTATAAATAGATATTTTGATTAAAATTCTCACATTTATGTATCAAATCACATGTTAGGTAACTTTTTTTTTTATATATATATTTGTTTATTATGACATCCTGCTTAGGACACATTTCTTAGTGTCACATCCTTGGGGGCTACATTTGTTCAATCAAAGAATTAACAAATGCAGGAGAAATGCATCAAATATGTAGTACTTATTTATGGGGAACATTGTTTATGCTTGTACTTGCTCTACTGATTTGTCCAATCATTTGCTAAAGAAGAGCCACAAGTGCATAAACATAAATAAAAATACAAGAAAATTTTGTAGCCTCTTATTTTAAAATGAGCTTTCAAATTTTCTTGAGACTCTTCTAATTTATGTTAAAAAATACAAGAAAATTCATGAAGATTCCATTCACTTATACAACTTTTAATTCACTTATACAACTTTTAAGGGAAAGTACTTTGGTTTTTTTTTTGGAAAATTTCATATATATCATTATAAAACTATAAATTCACACACACATACACACACACATATATATATATATATATATATATATATATATATATATATATATATATATATATATATATATATATATATATATATATATAACGGTAAGGAGTGACTCTCTGAATTGAGAGGTCATGAGTTCAAATCTCGTTGGAGACATATGTGGTAATTTAGGAGTAGATTAGTTTGTCGTTCCAAAAAAATGATAATTAATATATTTAAAAATTCAAAACAATATCTTTAAGTTAAATTAATCTCTTCCATAATCAATTTTCTTATTCACAATATGGTTATTCATGAGATGATTATTTGTCGTTTAATATTCTACATAATCGATTAGCAAAACTCATTGATTACATATTAAAATTGTTAAACAATATGATTCATCTCCTACAATCAATTTACGAGCAGTGGCGGATCCAACTCGGAAGTCAAGTGAGGTGCATAGTTGACCGTTGACCGGTGTAAAAAAAACCAAAAATTCAGAATAACATTCAAACGTTTAACTAAATGTTATTTTACAATTGAAATCTACGAGGACACATAGCTAAGAAATGTTTGATGATACTTTCATTTGTAACCTTGGAAAATCCTTCTCGTTCAACCGCGCAATTACACAATCATTTAAAAATTCATCTGCAAATCCGACTTTACAACCTTCCTCACGGAAAAACACCTCTCCACTGTTGCGGTTGCAATCGACAAGACCAATGACAACTTCACTAACCAATAAATAAAAGGAAAGGAAAGAATCATCTTGGTTTCCACCATCACTTTCACAAGGTTGGATATACTATTCTAAGTAGCAAATCTTCCATCCTGTTGTATATGAGTCGGGTAAACTGAAAGTTCATGTAGAATATCCAACCTATCTTTATAGCTGAAATCATGTGGATAGAAATCGATCAACTTTCGTAACTTTGATGGGTCAACGTCACAAAAGAATCACGTGGATTCAAACTCGTCATACAAATAAGCAATTCAGAACTTACTTCATTAAAACGATCACCGAACTCTTGAATTTGCATATCTAAAACCATGTTGAAACACACACACACAAGAAAAACAAACTCGTAATAACGGCGATTGGAGATATTGGTATATTGTCTTCGGGCTCTTGGATTAACATAAAATTCCTCCATGTTTGGCGTTTGAATGTTATTATTCTCACAAAAAGAGGCGATATCCAATATAAGTGCATTAAATCCATCATTTCTCATCTTTTTTAACGTTGCACTTGTTGATTTCACCAGACTTATAGCATTCACGATATCTTGATCCTTTCTTTACGATACTAATTATGTGATCCCCAAAATTTTCAACATCAATTGCAACAGGAACACAAAATCAAATGATCGAAGATATATTCGAAGACCACTTGCTTGGCATTGACTAAAACTATTAAGGCACACATCTTCAATATATTCAAGCACCTCAATTATAGATGAAAACAAGCCAACCAAATGCGATAGAGTTTTGTAATGAGAATTCCAACATGTATCTTCGGCTCTAGTAAGAGAAAGTTCTTGGTTTAATCCACTTCAGGTTTCAATTTCACCACGACCGATGGCTTCTTCTAGTTTATCTTTTTGACTTTCGCACATCATATTTGTTCATTTACAAGAAGCACACACAACATTCATTAGAACAACTACCATATCAAAAAAGACTCCAACATCGTGATGTTTTTTTTGCAACCATCACAATGACCGGTTGAAGTTGGTGAGCAAAGCAGTGAACATAAAATGCAAATGTATTTTCTCTCATGATTAAAGATTTTAAACCATTAAAGTTCCTAATCATATTGTTTGCTACATCATAACCTTGAACCCTGATCTTTGTCAAACTCAATCTATATTCAGAAAATAAAGAGTTAATAGCATATTTTAAAGACAATGCAAATGTCTCTTCACATGAACAAGACCAATAAATCTTTCTTTAACGATATACATGATCTCAGACTGAGAAACTTGAGAACATCTGAGCAGTTCTAAAAAGACTGTGATTGTGCAACAAGGGAGTAGAAATTGTGTACATGGTTTTTGGTCGCACATGGGTATAAAATTGAAAATATACATAATGTTTGACAATTTTATTGATTGTATCTTTGGCTGAAACTTACAAATCCTTATTTTGGCGGGTACCCTTGCTCGTCTGGATAGGGATGCTCTACATTATAAAAAGTATGCTACTTTACTATTTTTTATTTTTTATCTTTATTTATATCACTAGTTAAAGTATGTTGCTATTTCTAAAGTTAAAAAGTTATAGAGAGTTCATTTTGATGAAGTACAATCAACAAGTTTCTAGCTTTTTGATCATCATCATTTATGATTTGTTAAACATAAGTATTATATATTTTTCGACTTTTTGACACTTGTATTTTCTAAATATGCATAAAGATTTTAAGATACAACCAACAACAGATAGGATTACTAGTTAAAGAAAAAAACGAATTCTTTATTTGCACTCTTTAATCATTTGGAGTATTAGCAACTAAAAGCATGTGCTAGCCATATCAACTTATGTAACATCCCGACATTGAGGTATTTCCAAAATTAACTCTTAAGTATGAAGGTTTATGTTTTTATCCCTTGTGTAACACTTGAATTGGGTATGTTTCCTTTTAACCATTTTAAATTAAAATATTGCAATTTGGTCCTTGGGTTTGGTACATGGGGCGTACCATAGGGTACACTTAGCGTACTAGCTGAGAAGCTAGTACGTGGGGCATACCACATGGTACGTGTAACGTCCCAAAAATTTCAACAAATTTTAACTTTTCAAAACAACCTATTTACTAAAGAGGTATTTACAAAAACTGTTGTTTCCAAAACATTATTTGAAACTGGAATCCTTTACAACATAGTTTTCAAAACACTTTCATTATCAGAGTTCCCAAAAGTCATAAGTCCCAAGAACACGAGGATGTGTACGGTCACGTCTTCACCTTACCACAGTCCACTAAAGTACCTGAAACCATAAACCAAAATTGTAAGCATGAAGCTTTGTGAGTTTCCCCCAAAATACCACGACACGAACAAATAACATATACCAACAAACTGCATGCATCGGTGCCTTCAGCATGACTGGAACACCCTACCAGCCTACGGTCTATCTGGTACGCCCACATAGCCTTCAGTCTTACTAGAACGCCCCACCGGCCTGCAGTCTATCTGGTACGCTCACAGAACCTTTAGTTTGACTGGAATGCCCCACCGGCCTACAGTCTATCTGGTACGCTCACAGAACCTTCAAGATGACTGGTACGCCTCATCGGGCCTTCAACCTATCTGGAACGTTCTCCGAGCCTTCGGCCTGACTGGTACGCCCCACTGGCCTTCAGTCTATCCGATACGCCCTGGGTCTGTTGGCCTTTAGTACCAAGCAAGACCGCCTCAACCAACCACACATACACCGTGTCGACACACATATATAAATCCAAAACACATATAAGCCTAGTAAACTATAGCAACATATCGATATAAACATTATCGGGTTTGTTGACTGACAGCACGAAGCAGTACAGTCTCAACCCACCTACACCACAACGACATATACACAACTAAACATATAACCAGACAACCAGGCAGATCTTACAGATCACTAAACATAGAATCATCCTACATACCAGGATATAGATCTAACATATCACTACAGAACAATAGCATACATATCCGGATATCAAATCCAAAGGGTCGACCTTGGTGCCTTCAACCTATAAGTACTGTGAGGAACACTCACCTCTCGATCTGATCCATAGCTGATAAGGTCCCGACTCCGAATCTCATCTCCAACCAATACCTATCCATCCAAGTGACCAAATCAAAATCCCAAAATACCAAAATACCCTTTAGGTCAACTTGGTCAAAGTTAAAAGTCAAAGTCAATAGTCCATGTTGACTCCAACACGCCATGTTGATTTGCAAACACGTCGTGTTCCTCCCGCATCCAAACAGTCAGAAAACCCCAGCCAACACGCCGTGTTTGCCAGAGTTCCAGTAGCTTAATCCATTAAGTTGATTCATTCGATTCCAATAGCTCCAAAGCTCAAATCTGGACAAATGATACTAAGAAGGATAAAGTTTCCAACTTTATCCTCTAGGACTACTCCAAAGGGTCCAAAACCCATCTATAAGTCTTGAAGATGCAAGGACTTACCCAATAAGCACTTAATTCTTAAAGCTGATGCACAATACTTTCCAGAAGAGGTTCTAGCACTAAAACCATCCCAAAGGTTGGTGCTTTATAGACATGTATGTCAAATGCATGTCTTGAACCCATATTAGGTCAATAATGAGGATTATGAACTAATATCTATGCATGACATCAAAACTCAACTATAAGCCAAATCCAACACTCTACAAGGTCTCTTTGACCTGAAGATTCATAAAGTTGCAAACTTTATGAGATCTAACCATTCCAACACTCAAGAACAAGAAGCTAAAGGGGAAAAACTCAAGATCTAGCAACATTGAATGATAAAAATTGGATCTTGGATACTTACAAAGGTCCATAAGAATTCCAAGTTGAAAGATGAGGGACTTGTTTGATGGACTTTGCTTTCTTCTTCCAAATTCTTCCTTTTTTGGCTCCAAAAACACCACACTAGCTCACAAATGAGAAGGAAAGATGATTAGGGTTTCTTTCTGGGCTTGAGGGTTGATGGGGGTTGAGGGTGAACAAACCCTAGCCTCCTCAATCCTTTAAATATGGAGCAAAACCTGGAAAATTAGGGTTTCATTTCCAACGACCAACACGCCGTGTTCCAAGAGGGAACACGTCGTGTTGCTCTTAATAAGACTCGCGTCTTTTCTTATCTGGACACGTCATGTTGGTGGCTCCAACACGCCGTGTCCAATACCCAAAAGGTGATTTATACCCAAAGTTGCTCCTCAAATTTCCCGGTGTTACAATACGCTTAGCGTACTAAGGAGGAGGTTTGATCGCATAGTCGAGCCTCGTACTCTGGGCGTACGAGGGTTACGTTGGGCATACGAGGGTTTAATGAAACCCTAATTTTAGGGTGTTGCAACCTATATAAACTCCTTAAGTCCCTAAGGCTATCCTCTTTATCAGCCTCTATTGCCCTAAAACCCTAATCTCGAACCCTAATAGTATCTTTGAGTGTTCTTGAGCCTTGGTCTTGATTTTTAGTGATTTATGCTCCTTGAAGTGATAGAAGAAGAAGAAGTTGGAAGACTCATTCATTAGAGGGAAGCTTAGAGATCCAGATTTAGCTCCATGACTTTTGAGGTATAAAGTCTCAACCTTGATATTTGTATGCTTAGTGTAACACCTGGTATGTTTTCTTCAATATATATGTATTTTTCTCTGGGACTCGACGAGTTGGAGGATCAACTCGTCGAGTAGGGACGTGGTTGCGGACATTTTAAGTGACCGACTCGACGAGTCGGGAGACTGACTCGGTGAGTAGGTGTTGGATAAGTGAAACCCTAAATCTGAGGATTTGCACCCTATATAAATAGCTTAACTCAGCCTCCCTTGTCCCTAACACTCTCTTGAAAGCTTCATATCGAACCCTATCCATTTGTGTGTAAGTTAAGGCCATTTTTGGTGTTCTTGTGTGGATTGTAAAGCTTGGAAGGAAGAAAGGAGCTTGGAAATCGAGTTGGGGCTTGTAGATCCGGAGATCTTACTTCATTTTCAGCAGCTTCAAGGTAAAATGCCCCTGTCTTGACTCATCTATGTGGTTATTCATCTTTAACTTAGGATCTCTATGGATTTCTAAGTCATATTTTGGATTTGGAAGTGTTGAGTGAGTTTTGACTTCAGATCTGGGCCTTAAGAGGGGTCTCATGGCATAAAGGCGCCAACTTTAGGGCCATGAGAGCCCCATTCACATTGTAGGACACTTTATATGGATTTTTGAGCTAAAAAACTCATGCATGTGCATCAAGTTTGGAACTTTACGTATAAAATGGACATTAAGAGGCCAGATCTATGGTTTTGGTGTGTTAGACCTCATTTAAATCAACTGTATGGAATTGGTCAAGGTTGGACTCGGCGAGTTGTTCTTGGCACTCAATGAGTCGGTGACCATTGTGCACCAAACCCTTTCTGTGAATGGGTAAGTGTTAGGAAGGAAGTCCCTTGTGGGTTTAGACGCGAAAAGGGACCTGGAAGCCATGGGACCCGACGAGTGGTATGAGCAGACTCGGCGAGTCCATAGCAATCTCCCAATCTTTGAAGATGGACTCGACGAGTTGTTCATACAACTCGGCGAGTCATAGACTGGACAAGTTCTTAAGTTGGAGATGAACTCAACGAGTTCAAGAAGGAACTCGGCGAGCCGGATGAAGATGGTCCCGATGTTATGATTGAAGGAGAACCCATCGAGTTTTTTCTAGACTCGACGAGTGGAGCCGGGGTTTTGTGTGGGATTAGAGAAGCATGGACTCGACGAGTTGGCGAGTCAGGTCAACTGAATGTTGACTTTGACTGAACTTGGACTGACCATGTTTAGGGTTGTATGTGATGTGTGTTGACTTGAAGGTTGTCGTGTAGGGATCGAGGAGTCGTAGGGAGTCGACTTGTGCGCCGAGGCTAGTTCAGACACTGCACGACATTGAGGTGAGTTACCTTCCAGTAGGGGTGGGTCTAAAGCCACAATGTCGGCCCACCAAAAAGGGGTATTTAGAAGATAATGGTCTTTGTGATAATTATCTTGGTCTGGTTATGTGTTGGTTATGAGGTTTATCTGGGTTTATATTATGTGTATGGTAGGGCTTAGTTTCCCTGACAGTGGTCCTTAGGACCCAAGGGTAGGTCAGTACCCGGATATGCCTGACTGTATGCTTATATCTGTTGATTGTATGCTAGTGGTAGGGGGTGAAATAGTCCCCAGTTACCGGTTGAAAGATACCGATGTTGATTACCGGTTGAAAGATACCGATGATGGTTACCGGTTGAAAGATACCGACGATATTGTATGGTATGTGGTATGATGGGGGAAATCACTAAGCTTTGTGCTTATAGTTTTGGTTTTGGTTTTAGGTACCTCTTCGTCGAAAGGGAAGGAGTCGGCGGTGTAGCAGCGCATCACACACACACACATGTTAACGCAAGAAGTTTTTGGGACTGTACTATGATTTTCAATACTTATGATGTATGGTTTGAAATACAATATTATGATTTTGAAATGGAATGTTTTATTGACAAGGTTTTGGTAAAATGTTTATTAAATGCGTTAATTCAAAAATGAAATTTTTGGCCTTGAAATTTTGGTCGTTACACTTAGATCTCTTTCATGTTATGGTTATATGCTTCTTTGTCCCTTTTTGGCTGGTCTTGATGGGTTAAGGTCATTTTAGAAGCTAAATCTTATAGATCTGGATGTTTGGAGAGTTCCTTAAGCTTAAAGCTGCAAAATTTATGGTGTTTATGGACTCGTGCATGTATTAAGTCATCCATTAAGCTCTTTTGAGCTTTAAGATCCTCATTAAGCCATGCATGCACTTAAAGTTGGCAACTTTACGTGATAAACCACCTCAATGAAGTCATAGCTAAGTTTTGGAGTGAAGTCTTAATCTATTAAGAGTTGTAAATGGAAGTTGGACAAATATGGGAGTACGATGGGCGTACAAGCATGTATGCTTAGCGTACAAGCCCTAAAGCGAGTACGTTGCGCGTATAAGCTGAGTGCACCTTGCATACTCACCAGGTTGGGCCTTGGAATCTTGGCTTTCGGTTTGGGCCATGTTTGGGCTTAAATGTTTAGGGACTTGTTAGGCAATCAGGTTTTGGGCTAATGCTTATTTTGAGTTCGCTTGGAAAAGGCCCACAAGGGATTTGGGCCTAATTTGGAAAATTGGGCAATGATTGGGCATTGGGTGATTAATTTTGATTTTGTCCTTTTGGATTGTAGGTTTGGGCCTTAGTCTTAGACCAAGCTAGGTAAGGCATAAACTAGTCTTTTACCCTAATATTAGACTGATGGTTATAGATTGGAATCCAATTATTAATTGGATGTTATTTGGTATTGATATCTCGGGGATTTTTCAGACAAGCATCGAGAGATTTATCAATATGATTTAGTAGTTTGAGGTGAGTTTCCTCACCATGTGTTAGCAGGTCGAAGGCACCAATGTCGACCCATGACATGTTATGCTACAATACTAGATGTATGTGTGACTCTTGTATGTGTATGTGCTTGTATGCTTACCGGGCAGGGCCCGATGATTATTCTGTATGCTATGATCAGTTATGCTTATATGATTTATATGTGGGCTGGGCCCGTTATACTCATTTGGGCGGGGCCCTTTATACGAGTTTGGGCGGGATCCATTATATTCATTGGGTGGGGCCCATTATGCAAGTGTGGGTGGGGCCCGTTAATTTGGAGAACTCACTAAGCTTTGTGCTTATAGTTTTGAGTTTATGTTTCAGGTACTTCCAGATCCAAAGGGACGAGCCCGGGTTGATTGCAGTGCACACACCACCTCATTCCGCATTTTGTGATTTATTCTGATATGATATGATGATTGATAGATTTGTTTTATCTGGATTTTTATGATGATATTTTTTGGGATACTGGTTTTATTAATTTAAAAATAAAAATTTTGGGTCTTATTTTTAGGACGTTACAAGTTGGTATCAGAGCCTTGGTTTGAGGGATCCGTACATACTCTCGGGTGTGTCTGAAATCAAACTGAGGATTTGGCAAAGTTTTTCGAAAAGAAATGTATTTTTAAGAAAAGAGTTTTCTAAGAAAAAAAGGGTGTGGTTCATGCAATCGACCGAGCTCAAGTAAGTTTTCCCCAAATACCCATACATGTTATTTGATATGATTTAAATTGCGGATCTATGAATCGCATGCTAGTTAGGGCTAAGGACATGCTCAGTTTTTGCATGACAGGATGCTAGGAGAGATGTCTTTGTATGCCTACTGTATGAGCTTGTAGACTTGCATGCTAGTATTGATCCGTTAGTGATACGATAGCCTGATTAGGTTATGCTTGGTTCTGGTTACTTGATGCTTGAATGTTGCTTGCTTTGTGCTTTTAGGAGTTCTCACTAACTTCAGCTAACTAGTAAGAGAATATGCTAAGTTACATATTATAGGAACTAAATAATTTTAGAAGGTTAGGTTTTAACTCTATTGCACAACTCTTGTTTGAGTCCAACCATTTTAGTGTGAGACCTCTCATTTGAAGAATTATCTGGTTTTAGTGATATGTAATTGTATTTGTGAGCTAGTTAGAGGAAGTTATCAGGAATTCCTTCTGTGGCTGATGGTGGAGAGTGGTGTGAGGTTTACCCTAGGAAAACCTTGCTAGGATGAGATCTAGTGTTGGGAGCCTTATCTTGATAAGGGTTGATTGTTTGGATATAAGGTGACTTGGCGGAGTCGAGGCAATACTTGAGGAAAGTACGGATAGATATGGAAGGTAGTATGGGCCCATACTACTAGAAGTAGAGGATCTGTACTCGAGTCAATGAGAGCGACAATGAAACCAAGAAGCTTGTACATGGAGGTACGTTGCGCGTATGCGGTCAACACCCCGGTTTTGGTCAACAAAAGAGTACGATGGCCGTACTCTTTTGGTACGCAGGGAAGGAATATTGACTTTTGGACTTTAATTGTTGACTTTGACTTTGACTAGGGTTGACCAAGTTTGACTTAAGGGTATTTTGGGTATTTTGAGCTATAGTTAAGCCTTAGTCTCTATCTGTTGAATAGGTGACCTGTAGAGCCGATAGTCGGAGCAGTGTATTGTTCAGCTATTCGTCAGACTGAGAGGTGAGTTTTCATCACTGTATCTATGGGTCGAAGGCACCAAGGAAATCAATCTTACCTCATTTTCATGCTCATCTAATGAGAAAGAATTACATGTAGTTTTGTTAATTGGTAGCCACTTAAGCAACAATAATTTAAATGACCTGTCATATAACTTGATTTAGAAAAGAAAATCTAAAATAAACCATGAACAAAGAATGAACAAACTACTTTTTTTTTCACCATCAACCATTAATCCGTATGAAATCTAATTAAAGTCCGAAATTGTATAAAAAAAAACATTTGGAATACAAGAGGTAATTGGTCTACATCTTCAGAATTCTGGTTTTCTTGCAGCTTTCCAAGCTGTATACTTTCGAGTTTCTTGTTTGTATCTTTTCATCTCCCTCACAACCGCAAGAATCACATGTAGTGAAAGTGGCAGAAAGAAAGGCTGCAATGCAAATACACAAAATATTGTTCTATGAATTTTTATTTCATATTTACCATTTGTTTAATAAGGAAAAAAAAAAAAAAAAAAAAAAACTAACCGAGTAGACAGCAAAGTTGTGCTCAAATGAGTAGTAACTGACAGACATTACAGATGGGTGAAAAAACGCATCCTCAGCCAATGATCTTGCATGCCTCGAGGAAACTGCCAAAAATGCCACATAAATCATTAACAAAAATATATATATTATATATATTATATATATACAAATTCAACAATAATACCAGCTGAAGCATCATAAATGCCTTGTGATGCATTACTCTGAGCTAACTTTGCAGCCTCAAGAGAAAACTTCACCTGCAAAAGCAAAGTTGTAAGAAAGTTGTTTCTGTATTAATTATTAAGTCGTTCTTTCTGTATCAAGTAAGGAACCTGTTTTCCAATCTCATCCTTGATGATCATTCTTGGTAGTGACTGGACCTGCATTGAGATTGGACAACTTTTTCAGTCAACATTTCTGATTCAAGTTATTATTATTATTAAAATAATCTGAAAAATACCAATCTTGAAAGTGACCCGAGTGTTGCACCACATTGGCGAAGATTATAGCATGCATGTTGACGAGCCAACACATCTAGCTCCCTGAATTCATAAGTAAACAATCTGATTTAAAAAAAATGAGGGGTAAAAAGTATAAATGATACAAATTAATACCATTCTGTAAAGCCTCTCTCACTGGCTAAAAGAAGAGATGTTCCTGATGTACCCTTGTGGAAACCACTTGATTTTAAACCAAATAATTGTCGAAGCTGTCCCATGAAAACTTCAAATATTTGGTTAACTTCCTGTTTCAGATTCAGATTCATCATCATCAATCCTTGTCACATCACATTATATATATATAAAACTTCTCAATTTAGAAGATTTGTAAGAGTGCATATTTGTTTATAACCTGAGGAGAAACTTTACGTCTGAGAGGGTGCATGCTATTGGTATTTTCCAAGCAGTTGGGAGGATTCAAAATTACAACACCACCCCATGTCTGCAATATGTAAAGCGTTTATAATGAAATCAAGATCCCAAATATATTTATTGGTAAGAAAAGTAAATATAAACATAGAAGTTCACCGGAGATATAAAGCCATTTGTCACTGAAATCTCTCCATTTGGAAGCTGTAACCTGAGTGGGCATTCATTGGCAGATGGTATATATCTGAAATTAAGTGCAAACATACACAATACACACATCAAGATATCAACTAATAACACCACAAATTGCAAACTCTTTTTTACTTCTTCATAAATAGTCATAAGAATAAAGGTGATATTGAGTTAAAGAATATACACCACAAATTGCAAAATCTTTGACCTCCCACCAGCTGCAATGGAAGTATCCAGGTGCCATTCATTTGAATTCACCTACAAAGCTTACACAAACCTCACTTAAAAAACCTCTAATCACACACCATAGTAATAATAATAATCTTCTGTTAGAAAGTAATTAATTACTTATCAACTTACAAAGAATGGGAGATCTTTGGTGCTAAAGACATGACTCTCTTGTTCAGCATCCCAATAAGAATATGAAGATTTTGGAGTGTGATACAGAACCTGACTTTCCACACTTATATTTGCTATAGGGCCCAATGCTTCAAGTGTAGGGGCTAAAAGTTTCTCATCTACCTCCTGAAAATCCCTTCATATAGAATCAGATATTTTAGTACCATATGTGGGATCAAATAAGAATGTGATGCATAATTGCATAATATACATATGTTGGGATCTAAAAAGTAAGAAATCAAGAAAATCTTTCATACCAATCATAAATCCAATCGCTTGGATCAGCATTCAACAAATTGAAAGAAAGCACAATTTTCCCATCAGCACCAGCAGGCATAAACTCCCCTTGGATACTCTCTTCTTCTTTCAGACCATTCACAAATATCTTGATGAAAATTTCAGCTACTTTCTCTGCGAGCACATTCATCTCTGAAACCCTACCTACAATCCAAGCATGTCGATACTTCCCCACCACTGATCTAATCCTATCCCCTTCACCAGTATTCACAACTACAACAGTGTAAACCCTGTTCCTTCCTACAACAGATTCCAAATAATCATCAAAATTGTCTTCGTTCTTCAAGGTCTCATCATGATTCAACTTGCTTAGTGCTCCACATCTCCATGCCCTCTCTTGATCAACGTCGCCATATTCTACACAATCGTTGCCGGAGTCTAAGCTCACTGAGACTGTGTAATTGTTTTCACAAGTACCACAAACGGAATTCCGATCAGCAAATCGTAACATGTGATTGGTAACCAAAAACCCTAACTTTTCAGCGTTTGACTTAACTGGAGTACTGTGATCGAGATTTACGAACACTACGTGGAATTTACACGGATACAAGAACGGTTTTGAATCAATTGCGTTTGATAGTGAATCTATATCTCGAAAAGGAAGTGGTGATCGATAGATCTCTATCGATTTAAGCAACCATGGTAAACCTATTATGACATATCCAAAACAAATCATCAATAATGCGCTTGTACAAATAGATTTTAAGTGTATCCATATGATACCTATATGTACAAATAGAGTAAGAGAGATACCCAACAGGAAGGAGAAGAAAACAGATAGGGTTAGTGCGAGACGCTTCAATCCAGGTTTTGTCTTTCGCATGGTTTTATGGTCGAATATCAATGTCTCCGAGTTCTCCTTTCTATCTTCTTCTGATGGCGACAATTCAGTTCCCATGGTTTCAGATATTTCCGCCATTGATGGACCTTCGAAGGTCTCTATTCAGCTCGCTATAATGTTCTCTAGCTCAGAAATCCGGACTGGAAGAACTTTTAAATAAATTAATAATTTTAGCCCCTGAATTTACAAGTATGAAAGTTTAGTCCCTACACGATAGTTATCAGTATTATTATCCTCTTTAATAAATGAAATTTTTTTTCCCACATGTCATACTTACATTGATTTTGCCATATGTCATTTTGTGGTTAATTTCAATTAAATTTTTTCTACATGGCATTTTATGGTTTTTTTTTCATTTTATTAAATCCACATAATATTAAATGTAATAATTATAATAATTGGCTTTCCTTCTAATTTCAACATTTCTAAATTAAAGCTTCGTTAGTTTCCTTTGTTTATTTATCTAATTTTTTTAATTAACAAGAGAAATACACTTTAATTTTAATAATTCAATATTTTTCTAACTTTTATTATAAATTTAAATTTTTTCAAATGTTTAGAATTTTTGTATTTAACTTTTTTTTTAAATAAACTCATGTAATACATGGGTCTTACACCTAGTATTTATATATATATATATATATATATATATATATATATATATATATATATATATATATATATACTAATTTACAAGGGCCTGATGAACAGGACTTTTATATGATTTGATGGATTTCTTTTGCTTTTTTGTTTTTGTTTTTGTTTTTTTCCTTGGCTTTGGACCTCAAAGTGGATTACAGATGTCTTTTGTCATAGGTTACTGTATCAAAATCGCTACGTGTTATCGCCTTGGATTACATTCAGCTGATTCATATGTCTGCACTGTTGTCTTCAACACAAGCGTCTCCCATGTGATCTAGAATACAGCTCTCCACCTACTTCTCCTCCGATCAGATCCAACCCCGTTTCCTGCTCTCCACCGCTTCTCCTTTACTTCTCATCTATCTTCTCCATTTGTTTCATGTTTTCTCCCAGAGGTTTTTTTTTTGAACATCGATTGCACCGCACTTGTGTAGATTATTTCCATCTTCAGCCTTCTCAGTTTCTAAATGGATTGGAGGTCGCACCAGGAATCCGAAGTATTATTGTTTTTTATCTAATTCATGCCCTAATCCTCTTCACTCTCATCTCTGTCTATAATCGATTTTGGCTCCACCCACTTCGATTTGTCCCACTTTTCCATCTCTCATTTGCTGCGTAATCTGCTTTAACCAGAGAGTCGCTTCATCGTCAATGACGGCGTGTTGATTCCTCAGTGTATCCAACTCTCCATTATTCTCTCTCATCGATACCGTCGACTTTACCTCAAATGTTTTCGAGTTGTTGAGTTCGGCTTCCGCAAATACGCTATGCGTCGTCTCTTTGCTCCTACTAACGGTTTGAACTAAGGTATTGTTACAGTTCTATTTTCTCCTCTGTCCATAGGGTCGTATTCTCCAATTTGCAATGAAATCGAAGGCACAATTCGAATTAGGTATAACCACCGCCTATGTGAGCGCTAATTTTCAATTTACGTTATCTTACCCCTACTTTCATTTATGTTTTTAGTTTTGGAGTCGAGCAGGACCAACCCTACCAGAAGAGTCAGTATTGGATTCGATTTTCGGTGTTGAAGGCTTAATTCGATTTTCAACACATGTCTAAAACATTAGCAGATGGAAACCTATCTTCGGACAAAAGAGGTAAACTTTGAACATTTATTTCATTAATCTTATAGTTTTTTTATGATTTATACAATTTCATTCTGTTCTATGTGACTTTCTATGTACGATTGTCGTTTTGTATAATTCTCAGGGGAATATTGAAGAACATTCTTAGCTCCATTGTGAAATCACCCGGGTTAGTTCATTTGTATGATAATTAAACAAAAATATGTTTTCATATGTTTTTTTTTCAGAGCTAATAATGTAGTTCAAGTAAATATCATGACTAATAACTCTATTTTGTTCACATCTTCCACCATATTGTAATCTGAAAATTACCTTCTTTTTATTATGTGTTAATTGGATTTCTTGTACGAAAACACCCTTATCTTTTGGATTGGACTAGAGCACCAACAACTATTGGTTAAAATGATGATTTGTTCTTTGTAATATTGAAGGGTAATCTTTAAATTTAATATGGTTGGTTATGACTGTTAAATTTTGTTATCAGTTAGTAGTTATACAAGTTACTTATATGGTGTCTTGAAGGGTTGTGATGGTTGAAGGTTGCTTATATATATGTATCGGATTTATGCAATTAGTGTCTAAGTTAATAAAAAATGAAAATCTTTTTGCCACATGTCACACTTACATTGATTTTGCCACATGTCATTTTGTGGTTAATTTCAATTAAATTTTTTCCACAGGGCATTTTATGGGGTTTTTTTTCATTTTATTAAATCCACATAATATTAAATGTAATAATTATAATAATTGACTTTCCTTCTAATTCCAACATTTCTAAATTAAAGCTTTATTAGTTTCCTTTGTTTATTTATCTAATTTTTTTAATTCACAAGAAAAATACATTTTAATTTTAATAATTCAATATTTTTCTAACTTTTTATTGTAAATTTGAACATTTATTTCATTAAATGTGTATATTCCTATGTTAACAAAAATGTGTATATTCCTATGTTAACAAAAATCTTGGCCTACGCACATATCACAGAAGACTGTTCCTATCATTCTTATATGATTGTTAACTCCAACATGCATAAAAACATTTGCAATTGGAAAAGTTATTGAATTTGGTGCATGATGAACTTTATGAGAAGTAAACCTCTATAATATATCAACTGATACATTAAGGATGAGAGTATTAAATATATTTTGTATTGATTTTGATTTGTTAATTTTGGCTGCAGAAGCTATAAATGCTAAGGTACTCCTATCTTGAATAATTGATTAACATTCCCATTTTATGTCTTTTTATTTTAAATATTGCATTTTATAATAAGTTTTTGCTTTTATATTGAAAATAGCTGTTGAGTGGACTCTCTTTGCTTGCTTCTGGACAAATGGACGGATCTGTAGCACCACTTCCCAACTCATGGTTAGAAGGATGTAAGCATGGATCTGTTGTTAGTGGTGGACAGGTAGAAAAAAAATTAATTTTAAAATCGGCTATGATTTTATCAATATTTAGTACAAAAAAATGATTTGTATGTCAACTATTCAATATTTCGGTATGAAAAGATATTAATTTTTTTTTCAAACAACTGATTTTGGTCTTTATTTCAAGCTCCAAGGGATCAAAACTGAAAAATATTTCAATTATTGGCTAATGATTAATATCTCATTTTGATCTAATCGTTGTAATGGTATGCAGGCCAACCCCTATGCTTGGATG
Organism: Lactuca serriola; assembly: GCF_051521515.1. Classification (NCBI taxonomy): domain Eukaryota; kingdom Viridiplantae; phylum Streptophyta; class Magnoliopsida; order Asterales; family Asteraceae; genus Lactuca; species Lactuca serriola. Next base: position 15,081,383 of record NC_136416.1, read on the forward strand.
ACATTCATCTTTTATTTCTTTTATTATTATCCATTTATAACAATGTACTTACATTATGAATAAAGGTACAATGCTATAAATGGATATATTCTTGAAAGCCCAATATTGTAATAGAAAAAAGAATCGCTATAATCCCACAGTATATAGTTGAATCCTTCTAAAAAGAACAAACACAAACTCTTTTACGAGATGAACCATTTACCTAAAAAAGTGTTTCTCAACTTCTTTTAATGATGTCACTCCAACTTTTTTCCTTTATCATCTTTTAAAGGCAAAACATGTAAGACACCTAAATGTTGAGAAACTCAAAAGATGTATAGTTAGAAAATGGCAGTAGTACTTCATAAATCTATAGATGCATATCTGTTCTTTTTTATTTTTTCTATAGATTTTAGTATAATATTTTTTTTACATTATTACTTTCTACATTTTACCATCTTAAAGGCTATTGACATGGTGAAAAGAACACCAGCATACAAAAATAAGTTGAAGGCATTGGAACTTGAACGCACTGGAGCATTGTCAAGCAAAAAGAAGGGTGGTTACAAGCTTGACAAATATGAAACAATCTCATATTCTCATTTAGTTTTTTCATTATGTATAGCATTATTTAAAAAAAGTTGCAATTTTTTTATCCCAACAATCACATTTTTGCGATAAATTGATGGTATCTGCTTTTGATAGAGGTTCGAATGGTTTAGGTTGCCAAATAGTGGAATTATTGGATCCCACACGGCTTCACATTCATTTCAACAAATTTAAGTTAGATAATAAGTTGTTGAGATTATACAGCGATGGTGTGTATATATTGATTTTCGGCAAACTACATTTAATTTGTTTCTCTTGCATCACCGCTAAATGCGTGGTGGTGCAACCAGATTCATATTACACCTTTTTCAAGCTACATATTTTTTCAATATATTTAATTAATTATATCTAAATTTAATACTTAATAGTAATACATCATCATAAACCTGAAATTGGAGTTTATGTATATGCTACAAACTCAAGTCAATAAGGCAATAGAGGCTGGTACTTACTACTTGCACTTAGTTTATTGAACAAAAAAAAGTCATTTTGCCCTTGATATGAACTTTTACCATTTACACAAGTTACACATTATCTTAAGGGTGAAAATTATGTCTTTTGGGGTGGTCGTGAGGATTATCAAACTCTTATCAACGCTAATATGGAAAGAAAGCTTGACCATATGGTAAATTTTTCATAAAAAATATAAAACAAAATCCAATAATTCTTTAATAGTTGTTAAAAAATAGATATAATTATATTTTATTTGTTGACATGGTTTTTTGAAGCTGCATTAGCCTATAAAAAGAAAATTGGATTCATATTTTTATTGATCTGTTTATATTGGATAGATATTTAAAAAAAAAATCTATTTTGGAACTAACTTATTTTTTGTTAGAGTTTACTAAGTTTTCTAATTTTACAATGCTGAGTTTGACCATTTTCTCCTGTCACAGTGGACCTAGAATTGCTTAAATATTCGGAAAAAGTTTGCGACTGGCGTATGAATTATATCCCCATGTAATAGTTACTCAGGCTTGAAGAACATAGGGAGCAACGTTTTGATTATTTTTTTGAGTGTTAATTATCTATTATGTGTCATTTGTTTTTATAAGCAGACCGGTAATGAAAACAATAACTTTGGTCCAAAAGTGTGGCTACTTCTTTAGGATGTGATGATTTCATGTTTGTATGGGGATATCTTCAACTTCTTGGTCTTATCTTCTCAAGAAAAGAAATTGGAATTTTTGATGAAATGGGAAAAATCCATCTTTATTCATGGATGTATAGATAAAGTAAAAGGTCTATTTGCAATAAATAGCAACATACTTTCATTTCCAATCATGTTGTTTTCCTTGGTGTTTCCATCCCGCAAAGCGGGGTTCTTCCCTAGTTTTATTGAACTTTCGGATATTTTCATATTATTCAAGCATTTGAATCAAGATTGACTTGTTAAACATAGTTCCATTCCAATAGCTGTATTTGAGCTACTACTATTGAATCGAGCTTTAACTAATTTCTATGTAAGCAAGCTTAAATTTACAAAAGAAGACTCGTTAAGTTACAAGTCAGAGTTTAAACTTGGTTTAACGCTACTAAAACTCGAGCTATTTGTGGCATTTTTATGATACTGATTCAAGATAGCACAAAGTTGTACATTTTATTCAAAACTTTGTACATGAAAATCCAAGTATCGAATGAAATTTATAATATGCACAAATTAATACATTAGATGCATAATATTATACATTTATACATAATACGTACTTGAATAATTTTGTGAGTAACATGATTATTCATGAGATGGAGATCATTGTGTATGATATGCACATTATCATTCTCCTTTGTAAAATTCATGGTTAAAATAGAATGACAATCAATTTAATAATAATGGTATTCCATGTAAAAGAAAAGTATAAAAATATTTGATTCTTAAAACAATGAATTATGTAGACAATGAATTATGTAGAAATAATATATCCCTATTGTAATAAAATAATAGTTTTATTTTTATTTTGATATGTGTCACCATATTAGGCCTCATAATTAATGCATATTTTATTTTTCTTTTGTCATGTATCAGTCTATTTTATCTCTTAATTAATGCATGTCGCTTGTCAACCTATTGATTCTCCATTTCAAATTTCAAAATTTTAAATTTCTCACTCTAATTACATTAAATTAATATCATTAGAATACAATTTAACATAAAATTAACACAAATTATAAAGTGATATAATTTTACACATTTATTTAAAGCAATGATTATAATTTTATATAACTAAAAATATCTCTTAATTAATAATTTATTTAAAATAAATGATCAATAATTTTGAGTTTTTACTATTAAAGTTTAATTAATTTTGTAACTGTGGTTCCCACAGGTTATAAACTAGTTACGGAAATATACAAAAACAAACAAGAAAATAGAAAAGGTTGAGGCATGTAACATATTGTCCTTAAAACAATTTCGTCTGTTACTTAGTGTTTGTTTCCCAAGATATAACAACTTGAAGTGGTTCTTCTAGACCATCCGAACCCTCAATAGGTTTGTATTAAACCTTCGACATAACAAGAAAACCAAGAAGATGAAGTGGAAAAGAAGATGATTTTTACATTCTTTGGTGTATCTCAAATGGTTGTAGGATGGTTGTATTTATACTACAAACGATAACCAACAAAACAATTAAATCTTCATAAAAACACATATTTAATAGCGTTATTAATTACGAATTGTAACCGAAAATTAAACATCAGTTTTTGATTATACACCATTCAACCCCTCAACTTTGGTGATTAGTTTTAATTCGCTAATTATTTTTCCAACAATCCCCCACATGAATTGAAATTGATCAAACATTTTCAAGCTACTTAGATAAAATCCAGCAGTTGAATCATGCATATGATAGGTATGTGTTACCATTTGAACATTCCCTTAAGATACATATTTATTTTACTAGCGGACCAGTAAACTTGATGTCCTTGAGTTGTTTTACCGTTTGTGTAAATAATAAATATGTGTCTCACATGATTATCCCTGACCTAGTTAGGTTCTTATTGATGTGTCTGTTATGGTCATGGATACTTGTTTGGTTCTGTAAGAGCTATTAGGAATGTGCCCATACAATTACCTTTGAAGCAAACCCATTTCTCTCTCACATAGGTGATTCTATCATAATCATTAAAAGTTATTTTCTGATGATTTTCAATTTATCATCTATGGCTATAAGCTTAACCTGCATCACTGTTTGTTTTAGGAATGGGTTGGGGTTGACCCCCGCAATGATTCACCAATGTTATATGCAAGTAGGTTGCCCCATTGAACCTAGATCTTAGGATCTTCAAACAACTAGGTTGGATTTTCCTTCATAATAACTTATTAATTCATTAATTTAAATTTCATCCCTTATAACGATCTCTAATTTCAAGCATTTCATTAGCAGATCCGCAATCTTATTTTGACTTTATGTAGTCATTATGTAACATCCCGAGAATTCAGGTATTTCTAAATTCATTCTTTGGTTTTTAATGTATGTTATTTTTGGCCCTTGGATTGGATGGAAGTATTCATGGGAAGCCCTATTGGCAAATTTGAAATTTTGGGGCAAGGAGGAGTACGCTAAGTGTACATGTGGGTACACTGAGCGTACTAGGACGCACCCTAGTACATTAGACGTACATGCATGTACACTGGGTGTACTCGTGTCTGAAGGAAACCCTAAGTTTTAGGGTTTGTGGGGTATTTAAGCATCCTTATGGCTCATTTATACCCACCTTTTCAGCCTCCAAAATCTTAGAGTCGTTCTTGCAAACCCTAGCCTCCTAGAGTGAGATTCAGAGCCCTTAAGTGTGTCCTTGGTGTTTTAGAGGACGGAGAAGTGCATCAAGAAGCTTGGAAGCTTGAAGCAAGGATTGGATCTGGAAGTTTGACTCTCTTTTCCACCATCTAAATGTATAAATTTCATACCTTTATGGTTTATTTAATAGATCTCATGTTTGGTTCTTTTTATGTTTCTTTTTGGTCCCAAATGCTCCATCCTGAGCATGGCATGCCCTGGATGTTTTGAGTCGTCCTTTCAGACCCTTGGAGGGGTCCTTAGTCATAAAAATAAGGTCTCAATGGCTAGAAGTGTCCCATGCATTTGTTAGAAGGGTCTTAATGTGTAACATCCCAAAATTTAAGACCAAAATTTTCATTTTTAATTAAATAGTTATAAAACCATTAGTCTGAAAACATCCATAATATCATCTCATATCAAAATCAATATGTCGATAGTCAGAACATGTCATAATAAAACAACATCAAAGTTTAATTCCCAAAGATCTCATGTGCAGAAAACATAGTGTGATGTGTTGCGATCAAGCCGACTCCTTTCCTTTGAAGAAGAAGTACCTGAAACCAAAACTGAAAACCGTAAGCACGAAGCTTAGTAAGTTCCCCCATCATACCACATACCATACAAATAACATACTGTCAGGCATATCGGGGTGCCCGACCTACCCCTGTCAAGCATATCTGGGTGCCCGACCTACCCTATTGAGCATACTTGGGTGCTCAACCTACCCATTGTCAGGCATACCGGGGTGTCCGACCTACCCCTTGTCAGGCATATCTAGGTGCCCGACCTACACTCCAGTTTATATCAACCGGTTACGGGGTCTATTTCACCCCTACCACTACTACATAGTAACATATCATAACCATATTGGCAGGCTATATGGGTGCCCGACCTACCCTCCGGTTTATCTCAATCGGTTGCGGGGTCTATTCCGCCCCTCCTACTACTATCACATATAACATATAAATCACATCAGATAGTGGAAAACTAGACAATTATCACAAAGACAATCATCTCTACTATATACTCCTACTAGTGGGTCGGCATTGGTGCCTTAGACCCACTCCTATAGGAAGGTAACTTACCTCCAATGAGTGATGTTATTTTACTTAATATCCGGAACATAAAGTAAAAAGACCAGAACCCATAACTGGAAGTAGCTGCAAAAACTCCGACTCCAGATATCACCCGACTCAAGCCCCTATACATAAAAGATTTCCTTAATTACTCCTTTTTACACTTTTAACTCCTCAAGGGTCAACCTTGGTCAAAGCCAACGTCAAGGTCAAAGTCAATGTCCAGTCAAAGTCAACCTCGAGTTGAATCAACTCGTTGAGTCATCTCCTAACTTGTCGAGTTTACATGCTTCTCAGAATCGTGATAAAACGAGTTAACTCGTCGAGTTCTGCCCTTTACAGGATCGGGACAAATCGTCCCAACTCGTCGAGTTCTTCAGTCTGTTAAGCCCTTCTTAATGGATTAAGCTCCTATCCTTCATATCTAAGCTCCATACTTCATATACATACTGAAAATGTCCTTTTAAGGGTAAAGTTTCCAACTTTACCTGTTAATACCCTTCCTTCATGGATTTAGCTCAAACCCTAATTCTTTAAGACCTAGATCTTGATCCAAAAGCCATTAATACTTCAAGCTAAGGCATAAAAACTTAGATCTAGACCTTAGACACTATATGAACACGTAAAATCTCTGACTTTCTCTCCATACATGGCCTTTTGGAGCTTAAAAGGCCAAAATGACATCCTAAAGCTTGCATGGGGGTTTAATGGCCATAAAGTTTGCACCTTTATGCCATGAAAGCCCTTCAAGGTCCTAGATCTGTAAGTATACTCATTTGGAATGTCCATTTCCCAAGGACCATGCTACTTGGACCAAAACCCAATAAAAGTGAAAATGAAGAGATCTAAGTATCATAAGCAAGTTTGAGACTTGCTTACCAGAAAATGCTGCAAATGGAGTGAAGTTTATGGATCTAAAAGCTTCCTCTTGGGCCCTAAAAATTCTCCTTCTTCCACAAGCATCAAATACACAAGATTTATCTCAAAAATGACCCACAAGCTCACAAAACACATTAGGGTTTCGAGATTTAGGGTTTGGGATTGTGGAGACTGGAAATGAGGCTAGCTTATGGGGGTTAAGATGCTTAAATAAGGTGCAAAGTCCCGATTTTAGGGTTTCCTAAACCCAGTCCAACTCATCGAGATGGTCCCTTCCAGCTCGTCGAGTTGGTTTTCCGAAAACACGTGGTCTTAATTTCCAACACGTTGAGTTCTTCCCCATGAACTCGACGAGTTGGCTTTCTAATTGAATGTTTTCATTTCCTCAATTGGCCTTCTAGATTCCAGGTGTTACATAATGGATTAAGATCTTGTATTAAGAACTTTTGGACGTGTAAAGTCATAAAGTTGGAGACTTTATGACTCTAGGGTGCATTTGGACCATGGATCTGTAGTTTAGGCTGAAGTGCTTAAGCCATTAAGAACAAAATGAGACTTTTGGATCTGCGAGGGTATGCCCCGCATAAGGGGGAGTACGCCTCACGTACTCGATCAGCCACCCCGATGTGGGTCAATGCGAGGCTCGGTGTACGCCTCGCGTACGGCAGGAGAACACCCCGCGTATGCCTTTTGTTGGATTTTGGATTTTGGGCTTCAAGATTTGGGCCACCTTTTGGGATTAAATGCTTGGTCCCTTATTGGAATATTTGAGTATGAGTGTTTTAGGCCAACTGTGTTGGATTAGGTGTCTAAGCCCATAACTATAATTGTTATGTACTTGACCCGAGAGCAACATAGTCCATTTCGTGTTGCCTTCATCAAGACCATTTGACAGGATGGATATTTGAGAAAGAGGTTATTTGTGATTTATTAATACATTATAAGTATAATATATTAATTGTGAAATCATATTATTTAATTAGTATTGGTAAAGAATTTATTTGGAATTAATTTAGTGATCAAAAGAGGCTAATTAAATATGTAGGGACTGATTATGTAAATCAGTGATATTTATAGTGTGGCTAATGATCCATGTTAATTAGAAATGGACTAAAACTTTGTGAGAGTCCATAAAGAGTTATTCCATAAGGCTAATGAGTTAACGGATTAAAAGCCCAAGTGAATTAAGGTTTATAAATTTAAACCCTAAAGATTCCAAACTATAAATAGGGTTCCTAAGCTTCCAAAATCAGCCACTAGTACTCCAAGGTGAAAGCCTAGCCATTTTTGATGCTTACAACCTCTCTCTCATTATCCTCCACTTGTTTATGGTGTTTGTTACTTGTTTGAGGCATCACACTTAGGGTGCTAAGCTCTTAAAGGCCAAGTTCTACAAACTACAACAAAGAGGCCGTCTTCCAACTAGTTTTTATGTTGTATATCTTCATTTGTACGCTAGTTATAAGTTTCATGTTTTGGATGATTTTTTTGCATGTATAATTAGAGAAAAATTAGATCCAAGGCATTAGGGTTGTATGTGCACCATAGGAGTGTTATGGTACTTAAAACCCAACAGTGGTATCAGAGCCATTGGTGTTTTTTGTTATATAGATGCATTGGTTAATTGCTCAAAGTTGAAAAAATTGGAAAAATGATGTCTGACTACTGGACTCGACGAGTCCCATGAGTGGATTCGACGAGTTGGATCATATGCAGATGAACTCGATGAGTCTATAGCCTGACTCGACGAGTTGGGCAGTCTGTTGGCAGATTTTTCGAGTTTTTGGCCAGTTTTTGGATTAAGATCATTACCACAAACTGTTTTGACTTATAAAAATAATTTTTAATGATAAGGTAATTATTATCCTCATCCAATTAAAAGATAATTGTCAAAATTTCAAGATTATTGTTAGTTTATATGATAAGCTAAATTATTTGTAATTTTTTATTTGAATTGTCTTGCTATATGAACTTGATTAGATCAACTTGGTAAAAGATAAAATTATGATTATTTTATTAGTTTAAAATTTGATTTAAATGTTTTGATGAGTTACAAAACTTTTCATCAAGTTTTAGAACTCAAAAGTTTTTTTTAAGGAGTTACAAAAAAATATTAGTTAAATTGATCTAAATGTTTCTTGAAGAGCTTCATAACTTGTCCTCAAGTTATAGAACTTGAAAAGTCTCATTCATTAAACAAATTAACTCATTAAGTTATGGAATTGAAGAGTCTTGAAAGGTTACAAAACTTGCCATCAAGTTTAGGAATCTAAAAGGTTTTAAAGAGTTTCAAAACTTGCCCTCAAGTTTACGAATTTAAAATTTGATTAAAAGTTTTAATTGTGAAATATCAAAATTCTAAACCTTTTGGCTTCACAACTTAAATTTAGACTTAAAAGTTTAATTATGGCTTTGTTGATAATTAATTAAAAGATTAATTAAAAGAGTATTAATAAATCCATAATTATATGGTTTAAGTTTAATTAAATTAAAAGTCTAGTTTAATTAATAGATTAAACTACCTAGTATTTTAAATGTGTAAAATACACTCTTATACTATATAAAATTAAAATTTTAATGCATTATATATGTATAAGTTAAAAGTCAGTCTTACCGTTAGTAGGCCTCATTCACGAAGCTGACCTATAAGAGGTGTTTAGGGAAGCGACCTGTAAAATGATCGCCATTAGGTATCCATTCTTACCCACCGTACCCTTGACCAGTGGAGGGTCGTTAGCCGAACAAGTTTAACATGACATTTAAATCCTCATTAAAAGTATAATGAAATACAAAGTAACTGAACATTTTATAAATTCTCAATCTTAGTTACTTTAGGAAAAATGTGAATTTGATGCTAACCCATGAAATTGCATATTGCACCTTATTGGTCAATTAGTGGAGCCTGTGTGGTTAACCGACACACTAATGTGGATTAATGAAGGATGGCAATGAGTTTCTCATAAATTATCATTGATCAATGGAGCATATGTGGTTAACCAGCACATTGATTAGGTGATTAATGACATCGAGAGTACCAGGCTAATTTACATGGTTATTCACACCTTGTTTGTGATCCTCGGTATCCTAGTCACAAAATTGAAAGGCATAATCGAGATTAAACATGCAATTGAAAATTTCAATGAATCTCAAAAGAATCTAGAAATTTTAATTGATTTAAAACCAAATATTCATTTTCGTTTTTCATAATGGAAATTGGTAAATCGTCATTTACCTACCTTCAAATATTTTGCAATTGGATTACGACATCCTTCTTCCGAATTGTAGAATATTGTGTTAGTTTCTAGCCTTAATATTTCATTTTGGGTGTTATATTAAGGAATTAAATCAACTAACTTAAATTTCTCCCTTATATTTAGTTCTGACAACTATGGTCTACCTTATCCTTTTGGAAAAGACTTTCCTTATAAAGATGATATTCCACAAGACGATTGAGGTGAAAGATTAATCCCTTCTTCGTGCTGTAGTGGAACTTCTCTTCCTCCACCTCCTCCAATTATTCTCCCTGACCCACATGTTCGTCGACTTGAAAAGTTCAAGATCACTCAAACCCTCATGGCTAGAAAACACAAAGATGGAAAGTATGTGTGTGCACACATCTTGGAGATGAAGTCACACATTGAAAAGTTGGGAATGTTAGGTGTCGTTGTCTCGAGGAAGTTGGTTGTTGACTTGGTTCTTCAATCACTTCCTAAGTCATATAGTGAGTTCGTTAAATATTACTATATGACAGACCACAACGTGACCTTTATTAATCTTACCTATTTGCTAATTGTTGCTGAATCAGAAATGATTTGGCGCACTAGTAATGAAAATATGATTGGAAGATCTACTTCCCAAACTTCTATGGACATTGACAATGGAAACATTGGAAGTCCAGAAAAGTCTACTCTTCCCAATGGAAAGGGATCGACCATGATTGAACCATTAGACCAAATGGTAAAGAGAAAGGCTAAGTATGCGATTGTCCTGTGTACCATTCCGAGAGAGTCTGTTTGTTTCTATTGCCAAGAGAAGGGGCATTAATTGTGAAGCTGCCCTGACCCCTGACTACTTAAGAGATTTAAGATATGGTAAAATCAAATTGTATTGTTCTACTTTAGATAAGTCCACTATCTAACTCTATTAAGTTTCTATTTGAAGATTCTTAATACATGATGTGATGAGATCACATTTTGATGTTTTGTAGGATCGAAGAAGAGAAAGGAAGCTTAAAGGAAGAGTAAGATGAGTCTGATTGCGAAGAGATGGATTTCGATCGCATGGTTCGATGATCGGATTTTTGAGCTACTACTTAAGAGTTATGATAGATTGCTTAGAAATATGTAGTAACATAGTTTTCATTTGTAATTCATAGTAAGGACAAGATTTTCCACAATTTTATAAATAAAGAAAATTTTGATTTTATTTTATTTTATATTTCCTTGCAATGACATTTGTGAAAATTGATGTTTGTATGTTTCTAGTTTTAGCAATATGGATTTGATTCTTTCGTTTGTGGTAGTGTCTAAATTTACCAAATAAGGAAATATTCTCATCACCGAGTTTCAATTGGACATGAACTTTGGAATCATGCATCTTGTATTGTATGATGAATGAGAACCTTCGTCTTTTGAAAATTAAGACTAATTCCTTGTTCACATATATATGTGAGTCAAGTGAAGGACTAGGGGATCGGGAACACTTGGTTATGCACTGGTCAGGTCCACCACAAAGATTGATAAGACTATTCGTCATGATTTACTAAAAGTTTAGTAAATATGGTTATGCTTACAAGTGTAAGTGTAATTCTGAATCATTGAAAAAGTTTCAATGAATAGCAGAACGAATAAGAAGAATCAATTAGGCAGAAAGATAAAAACTTCTTCAATCTGAAAGGAAAGGATAGTACTTTAATATCGTGTTTTATGATGATCCTAATGATTATGGAACCATATCTCAATTGATACTCTAAGGACACCTTAGTGCACTTGCATGACTAAGAAGAGGAATCAAGAACCGTTGAAATGGTTAAATCGCGAAGATGAATTACACTTCGTTCCAAAATCAAGTCTTAAAGTCATTCTCCAAGATTGTGACTTGAGTGACATGATCTTAAGTAGGTTTATAACACATTTAGATTTGGTAGTTGTGATGTCTTTAAGATAAAGACCAACTAAGACCAATTATATGAAGTGTTTTTTCTTAATAAGAACCCACACTAACTCTTGAATATTTGGTTGTCAAGAAATGTTTCTTGACAGAGAATTTTATATGTCAAGAGGTCAGTGAGAGTCTTAAAGATCTTGAAAAATGTTTCAAGAACTAATCAAGAATAAACCTATTGTTGATCACTAGCCCACGAACTGAGGTTTGTAACCTATTGTGTAGACACATTTTTGTTTCTGTGTCAATTCTAGTTAAAGTCGACTATGCATGTGAGCTCTATGAGTTCTTAATTGTTTGCATAAGGCAAAGCACCTTGATCAGTGAAAGTTCATTGATCAGTAAGGGTGATTTGCTCAACAACTTGAAAGACATGGTAGGCCTTTATGCTGCCAAGTGGCAAGAAATTAAGATCGAACAGGTTCAGTCCACATGATTTTAAACTTGTCATAGACCTTGTCTTATGATAATGACAAATTCACTTAGATAGGAACACATACACCATAAAATTTAAGTGACATAAGGTTTCTCTCCATTTTATGAAAATGATTGTGAGGAAACGCTTTCACTAAGTAGACTTTAAGGAGTTGGGCCCAATTTGGAAAATTGGGCCAATAATGGGTCTTGAATAACCTTGGGCTTATGGATCAAGAATTGGGCGTGGGTCTTGGTCCGATTAAGGAAAAGGTATAGTGGCCATTTACCCTAGGTATGGGTTATTAGTCAAGGATGGTAATCCAATTATTAATTGAATGTTTATTTGTTGTGATAGTTCGAGGATTTTAGTGAGCCAGCAGCCAGAGGTTTTAGTGCGATTTGTCAGTGTAAGGTGAGTCGTCCTCACTGTACTCTCGGGTCGAGTGCACCAATGTCGGCCCTTGGGATTGTAGTCCTGGTTTATTATATGTTTGCTATGCTATAGTGATCTGCTAGACCTGTATGACTATTTGTATATGCTAGCTCTGTTTGATTATGTTATATGTGGATATGTGATGGTTGGTTAGGTTGAGGTGGTCCTGCTTTATGCAGAAGGCCAATAGACCCAGGGCGGCCCTGATAGACGGAAGGCCCGGAGAACGGTCTAGACAGGCTGAAGGCCCGGTGCGACGGTCAAGACATGTTGAAGGTTATGTATGCATGTTGTTGCTGTAATACCTATGCTTATGTGTTGTGGTGGTATTTTGGGTAAACTCAATAAGCGTTGGGCTTACTGTTTTGGGTTATGTTTCAAGTACCTCAGATGATCGTGGGAAGGTAAAGGCTTGATCGTGCACTTCCTCATGTTATGTTTTGTGATTTTGGGAAAAACTCTGATGTTAAATGTGTTTTGAAAACTGCAATGTAAACAATTATGATTTTGGTTGGTTTTGGAAAAGTTTAAATTTTTATGAAATTTTATGGGTGTTACAATTTGGTATCAGAGCCTTGGTTTGAGTGATTTAGGGGAACACTCTTGTGAATCCAGTCTCAAATTAAGGAAAAATATTTTTAAATAATTTTCAAATGGTTTTCGAAATAATTGAGGAGGATGCAAGGTGTACGATCAGCCGGAGCCAGTAAGTGACCCCAAACTACCACACAGATAATTGAGATTATGTAATTTTATGATTAGAAAAACATGCTAGTGATAGGATAGGGATCCTCAAGAATCGTATGAAAGAATTGTGTGATATTTGATGCCTTATCTCTTGTAGAGTACCATATTTATTGTTGTATGACTCTTTCGTGTGTGAACTAACTATTGAATGAATGCGCTAAGTCACATATTGTATGGGTATATGGGTTAAATGGTCTTAGGGTGAGTGATTTGGTCCTGCTGCGCAGCTCTTGTCTAAGTCCAACCGTTGTGGGATTGAATCTTTTAGCCTAAGATTGTTTAAGTTATGCAGTATGTGATAGTTTTCATGCGATAATTATCTGGAACCAATGGAGGGTTGTGTGGCAGTTGGTGGTAGGATGAGTTATGTGGGGTCAGTCGGCCAATCGATATGTGTAGTCTTCCTCTAGGAAGTGAGGATAGAGTGCATGATTATGCAAGAGGGAAGTATATTGTTAGGGTTGTTGTGATGATCCTCTGAGACGACTACGAGTATGTGTGGAAGGTAGTATGGGCCCGTACTACTGAAAGCATAGGACCCATACATGTAACAGAGAAATCACAACCCTAGGGCTTGTTGGGAGTTGATTCCTCGTTATGATACGCGTGTTATCTGATATCCTCCTGGTATATTTTTAGTATGGTGACTACGCGTCGATTTGAGATTGGATCTGGATAGGGATCGGGCGCATGCTGCAAGGATGGGTCAGCCGTGTTGGATGACAGGATTAGGGAGATCCTCCGTGAGGGGGTTGTGGCTATTGTCAAGGATCAGATACTGAAGTTATTTGGGTCTATTAATACCGCAATGATGGAGTTATTCGATGACAGATATGTGGCTATTACTGGGACTGCTGCTGCTGCAGCCGTTGTAGCTGCAGGTGTCGGACCGGGTCGGGTTTTTCATTATCGGGACTTCGACAATATGAAGCCCCCGACTTTCGATGGAGTTTAGGACCCAATCGTAACCATGAGGTGGCTATTTGATGTTGAGGGATGCTTTTTCACCTGCTCTTGCCTAGCTGACTAGAAGGTCAGGTGCGCTTTGAACCTCTTAAGGTCCGAAGTGAAGGATTGGTGGAGACTTGTTACAGGGTCGTATTTTTCTAAGCAAAGGGTTGCGGTATCTTGGGAACAGTTCATGGAGATGTTCCGTACTCGATATGTGTCGCAGGTAGAGCGCGAGAGGTTGGCCCATGAACTTTTGGATCTGAGGCAGGGTATGGAGTCAGTGACGGAGATCACCAAGATGTTTACCGAGAGAGCCATGTTTTGCCCCGAGTTTCCTTCGGAACAGGCTCAGATGACCCGTTACTTGAGCATACTCAAGACAAATATCAGGCAATTTGTTTTCACACAGAGGTATGGTTATTTGTTGGAGTTGCAGGAGGTCGCCAGGAGGCGTGAGCTTGAGATAGATCTTCAGTTGAGGGAGCAGAGATCGGCCCAACACAGTCGTAGCCGGCACCGAAGCGGTTCAAGGCCTCTGAGTCTAGACTTAGGGGATAACGAGGTCGCACTTGTAGGAAGTACGTTAGGGTTCATGAAGGGGCATGTCGATCTGGTAGTTTGTGCCATAAATGTGACAAGGATTGGCACTATGCGAGGGATTGCCGCAAGTTAGCCCCAGTTTAGAGTACGCGGATTTGCTATCATTGCGATCAGGTTGGCCATATGAAGGTCAACTGTCCCTTGCTCACCGCCAAGCTTGCACAGGCCCCAGCGCCAGCCACATTGAGGATCACTGATAGACGTCAGGGGAGGGCGCCAACCACGTTGAGGATGACGTTGATAAAACTAAATAGTTTTTTTTTTAACTCAATATCAAAATTTTATATCTAACCAATATAAAATTTACAGTAGTTATATCATTAACTCAAAATCAAAACCGAAACATATTTTTACCTTTAAATCAAAACCGCATAGTTATATTTTTAATACAAAATAACAACATATTATTATTTTTATAATAACGTATTTTTTTTATAATAACACATTATATTATTTATAAAAATAAATATATTTTTATTAGAAAAACAAAGATAAAATTTTAAAATTACATCATGTAAAAATTAAAAATGTAATAAAATGATGTTTATACTTCAAATATTTTTAGATAGAAATAGAAAAAGAAAATATTTAATGATGTATTGTAGTATGAATATTTTAATTAAAATCTAAACAACAAAAATTATTTATATATTAAATAAAATATATTTTCTTAATGCATGATTAAAATTTATAAGTTTTAATATATATATATATATATATATATATATATATATATATATATATATATATCATTTTGATTTAATTTAAGGTAATTAATACAAGATTTAATGAAACATATTTAAAATATCACAAATTGTCATTAGACAAAATTTCACAAATGATATTTAAAAAGGTTTTACAAAATAACAAAAATAATCATTATCTAAAATTCTTTCAACTTTAGACATCCACAATAATGACTATTTATGTGTGAGGTTTGGTCGACTATAGATGTAAAAAAATAGGGATAATGACTTGAAAGGGTAACGAACTTTCGACTTTTGTCACATTTAGTCATTAAACTTTTTTTGGTTATCTATTTGTCATTGAACTATTGAAACTGTTCACATTTTACCCTTATGACCGGCTGTTACCGGTCATAAGGGTAAAATGTGAACAGTTTCAATAGTTTAGTGGCAAATAGATAACGAAAAAAAGTTTAGTGACTAAATGTGAACAAAATCGAAAGTTCGTTTCCCTCTAAAAAGTTCAATGACTAAATGTGAACAAACTTCCTATTGTATTACGTTTTAGCAAAATTATTTATTTTTGTTTAATTGTAGCAACATTTGTTGATGAAGAAATCTATGAAATAAAAAAACAAAATGTAACATCCGGATTTCCAGGTATCATAATTTAGGTATTTTTCTTTTGAGTTAAGAAGAGAGACTCGACGAGTTGACGCCTCAACTCGTCGAGTAAGGTCGCGACTGATGACTCGGATTAATGAATGGACTCGACGAGTCGGTGAGGCGACTCGACGAGTCCGCGCTGTTGGTAGAAACCTGAAATCTTTGGGCCCGAGCCATACTTAAAGGCACTTATGGCCTTCAATTGTGACTACTTTTCCCATAAGTGAGAACCCTAGCGAGCTTGAGTGTATAGAGTGAGAGGAAAAGCTATCTTGAGCTTTTTGGTGTGATAGATCTGGACCCTTATAGGTTCAGAGAGCCGAGAATATGAAGCTTTAGTAGAGTAAACCTTGGGGTTTGAAGTTAGGAAGTATTTATGGGATTTTTATGGTATATATTGTTACTTTCATCTTACACATAGATATGAAGTATTTTATATAAATTACGTGCTATGTGTGCATATTATTTGAATATTTGCTGTCTATGCTAGATGAACGATTTTATACATGTTTTAAAAGATTTAAACGGTATATTTATTTTATATCTACAAATATGTTGCGGATGAAACATGGGTAGATGAAATAGTTGGTGTGTGATAAAATAAAATGATGAGAGATAGGTGATGATAGAAAGGTGATGATAATTAGGTAAATAGATGATGAAGAATATGTGATGTAGGATGAAAGGAGATACCATAACCTTAACCAACAATGTGGCGATGTAGTCATCTACCAGAGTATAGATGGCGACCACGGACTATTCTAGACAACCCAGTGGAAACACCAGCAGGCCCATAACCTGTAGGTGATGAATTACGAGTTCAAGCGATGTTGTAACTACGTATTCATGCGATGATACTCTAACCCCTTACTATGAATTACGAGTTCAGACGATGTTGTAACTACATATTCATGGGATGTCATAAATTTCACATGCCAAACCAATGGTCATAATTCACATAAGTGAGAATGGTTCGTTTTTTTGTAAAACCAAAATTAGATTGGAAATTTTGATTTTTTATTTTGGAAAATGTCAAACCATTGGTTTTTTATTTCGGTTTTGGTTTTTGTTTTTTTTTTAAATATATTTTCAGGGTTTTTTTTTTTATTTTATAGATTTCTTCATCAACAAATGTTGTTATAATTTAACAAAAATAAATAATTTGCTAAAACATAATACAAGAGGAAGTTTGTTCACATTTAGTCATTGAACTTTTTAGAGGGAAACGAACTTTCGATTTTGTTCATATTTAGTCACTAAACTTTTTTTCATTATCTATTTGCCATTGAACTATTGAAACTGTTCATATTTTACCCTTATGACCGGCAAGCCGGTCATAAGGGTAAAATGTGAACAGTTTCAATAGTTCAATGGCAAATAGATAACGAAAAAAAGTTTACTAACTAAATGTGACAAAAATCAAAAGTTCATTACTCTTTCAAGTCATTATCCCAAAAAATTATGAGAAGACAATAGTAAAAGCTATAAAAAATTGAAGACGATAGTACCGTTTGCTTGTATGGTGGAAATAGTTTAATTTTTTTTTTTTTTTTAACTATGATGCATGCATGGTCGATGGCGATTAAAATATTCTGGGCAATTAAAGTTGACAAATATAATTGTGGATAATTAGGGAAACAATTCATTATAGTAAATCAAATTGCAGTTTTAGGCACATTTGCTAAAAATTGAATATGAATTAATCTAAAAATTGCAGGTTATTGCGTGGAACATCCAAACGCCTGGTTCAATGGCAGTTTTCATTGACCTGAACCCTTCCGAATACTTTGTCAATGTCAACCATCTTTTGTATATATATATACATCCCATCATCCATTTCACTTCGACATCATCTTGCACCTAAAAACAATTACAGACAAGTAGAAGAAAACAAACCAATTTCACCTCTCTCTCTCTCTCTCTCTCTCTCTCTCTCTCTCTCTCTCTCACACACACACACAAACATTTCATGGGTAATGTGATTCCTGCTTGTTGCATGGTAAGTCATGATCAAGGGTCATTCCCGAAAGTAATTTATTGGGAAGGAAACACAAAAACCCTAACAAGAAAAAGACCAGTAGTTGCAGGAGAGATCATGTTTGAGTTCCCAGAGAGCATGGTCTGCGATGCTGATCGCTTCTTTATTGGCCACACCATCCCGGCTTTATCCATTGATGACCAGCTCAAGCCTGGTAAAACGTATTTCGTTCTCCCACTCGACATCTTCTCTACCGAAATTCTCTCAGCTTCTTCAATATCAGCCTTTGTTTCCCACACGCCTAAACTAATTAACCCAGCTCATCTCAAGGAGTGTCCTCTAGAATACATAAAGGGATCAAATGGGAGAGTTTTGATCAAGGTGAAACCCGAGTTTATGGCAAGGCATCTTACTAGTAGGGGTGAAGGTCATGATGATGATGATCAAACAAACAAAGGTATAGGTGGAAATAATTCAAGTCGTAGTTGTTTGTGTAGTACACCTGAGCTGAAGAAGGAGTATGAACAGTTAGTTCGGTCTAAGGATCAAACATGGTCTCCTAATCTTGAGACTATTTCAGAAGCGAAGAGGATTTGGTATTCTCCATATAGAGTGATAGGATTGGAATGGAAAGAGAAAGATGAGTTGGATGCATAAGCAAAAAAGAATGTTGCAGTTGTAGTTTTGATAATTATGTCGATCCCAATTCTTTATTTTTTCAAACGTTCTACTCATGTGGATGTATATAGATTAATTGTGGAATGAAATGTAACAAATAAACTGTATAAACATCAATAACATGTAAGATTGATTTTTTCTTTTTGATATCGATCTAACAAATAGTAAGCTTGACATTGGATACAAACTTCAGTAACAATATTGTTTGTTTTAGTTTTTTAAATGGTGGTCATCTTTATCTGTCTCATTTTAATTTTTAGGGTTTTTTTTTTTTTTTTTGTTTTTCATAAAACCTATATATATATATATATATATATATATATATATATATATATATATATATATATATATATATAGGATGACGTTCAATAGAGAACCATAATTAACCAAGGAATCAAGGAACTAATCTTTTTTTCAACTTTTAGAACTTATTTTTTATCAAAAAAAAAAACTAAAATACAGAAATTCATAACTTTTTATCCTTTTTCCAATAATATAAAATTCGAATTTTTTTTTAACGTCAAATTCACAATGTGAATCTTCGAAAATTCACAACGTGAATCCGAATTCACACGGTGAATCCAAAAAATATTTTTCACATTCACAATATTTTTAGATTTTTTTTTTCGATAAAGAATAAGCTCTAGAAATTGAAAAAAAAAAATTGGTTCCTTGAATAACCCATAATTATGGTTCTCTATTGAACTTTTCCCTATATATATATATATATATATATATATATATATATATATATATATATATATATATATATATATATATATATATAAACTGCAAAAATGGTTCCTATGATATGTATTTTTTTAGGGTTTTAGTCCAAATCTCGACTTTTTTGGATTGATGGTCCTTTTGAGCTAGTTTAGTTGTGGATTTGGTCCATCAGTAAACTGAAATGACTTTAATACCATTGGGGTATTTATTTTCTATTTTACTTTCATTTTTCTTAATTATAATAATTATTAATTTATTTAAAAAAATAAAAAATAAGAGGGTCTCTCTCTGTGTGTGTGTGTGTTGAAGAAAAATCCATACACGATGGGATTTAACCACCATAAACCACCACTGCCACTACCCAATCTTCCATACTGTTTTCTGCAATTAGCCCCACGTACACTTTCTTCGATCATTGTTAATTGATTCCCTCCCTTTTCCCTCATCATTTGTCGCAGAACAGAAATGTAACGGAGGCAGCAAAGCGGCCGGAAGCAACCTCGCCGCCCCACTGCCACCGCTGCCAACGTAAAAACCAGCCACCACCACCTGCTACCATCGAGATTTCCACCAACACCTTGCTGCTTTCGTTCCTATTCCCTCTACAAACCAGTGAACACTAGAGGTGCTCTGATAATTCCTTCATCTGAATCTGGAATTTGATCTGATTCCCACAAACAAATCAATTTTTTGGGGATAAATACTCACACACAAATCAAATTACAGTTCCTTCTATTCGATCAGAGTTCAATTATTCAATCTCTCACGAAGAAAGAGGATTGTTTAAATTACCGTTAATCTCTCACCGAAAACAAAAAATAAATTATCGAAACCTACAACTCCTTCTATTCAATCTCTTGCTGGAAAGCTACAACCCCTTATATTCAATCAACCGGAAAGCTACGATGTTAAAAACCCAATTGAAGGGTTTACCTAACATGTCACTCAACATCTGTAACGCCCGGGTTTCAGGGCTAAGCATTTTTGTTAATGTAATAGTCTAGGTCAACTCTTGTAACTCTTTTTGAAGTAATAAAGATGAAATATTTGAGTATTATGTGAATTATATGTGTTTATTATTTAATTATAAATGTATAATTAATAAAGAATAAAAATGAGCGTCAAAATTAAAGTGTGAGATAATCCCGATATCTCTACATAAAGTTGTAGAATATGTCTCAAGGTTTCCGTGCATATAAGGAACGCCGAAATCCGAGTTATAACGAAGAAGTTATGACCCGTCGAAGTTTCACGACAAAACCGGCACGATACCGGGAAGCGTGAATAGTGAATTTACGATAGAGCGAGATTTAGCCTTAGTGATCTAAACGAAAGTCGTAGAATATGTTAAACTAAGAACATCGATAAAGTCAAAATTAGTCAACGGAGTCTAAACGAAAGTTGTAGAGTACGTCTTCACCTACGCGTGGATATAAAGAACGTCAAAAACGGAGTTCGTATGAACGAGTTACAAATTATAATAACATATTTACGTATTAAAATAAAGTATAAATCATGTATACGTACACATATATATACATATGTATATATCATTAGAAAAGTATCGACGATGCAGTCATTATAAGACTAATGTTGAGTTCTTTCGACATTAGTTTAGTACAAATATCATTAAATCCATTTATAATAGTATTATAGAGGGGTGTTTAGTTGTTTATATAACTAAAAGGTCATTAAGTAATTATGGAGGGTAGTTTTTGAAAATTCAATTAGTATAAATAAGAGCCTTGGGCTCTCATATTTCTTGCACCATTCTCTTGATTCAAGAGTCTTTCTCTCCTTATCCCCCGAGCATTTCGGTCCCTCGTGATTCAACTTCTCTTTCTGTAGCTTAGTATAGTAAGGTGAGCGCTGAAGCGCTGCACGAATCTTTCTTAGAAAGATTCAGCGACGAAGTTCTGCCCCTGCAGAGCCCGACTCCTAGCTAAAACCCCCTTGTAAGTAAGTTATGCTTACCTTATTTTAATATAGCTTATATTTAAAATTAGTATTGTTATTATGAACTTATAATAAATATTTGAGCTATTATTATAACTTATATAAGTGTCGTTATAATATTTTTTTTAACTACTCGCGGTACGGGGAATCTGGTTTAAAGGGCCGCATAGGGTTGTTGGATTTCAGAAGTGCTATATGCCAAAATGGTCCTGCCCTCCGGTGTTTTATGTCTGGCCCCTGTCTGTACATAGTGGTTGGAAAATATTGTTTAACGCTTATATAATAATAATAATACTAAGACTAATAATTGGTCACGGTAAATATTAGACTAAAATTTAGCGATAATAATGCTAGGTTTCGTCGAAGGAAAATAGAATCGTTAGAAGCAAGCGCTGCCCGATTTTGGAATCATCACCTTAACAAGTGAGTGCATAGTTACTTTCAACTTACACATAGATATGAAGTATTTTATATAAATTACGTGCTATGTGTGCATATTATCTGAATACTTGCTATCTATGCTAGATGAACGTTGTTATACATGTTTTCAATGATTTAAACTGTATATGTATTTTATATCTACGAAAATGTTGGGGTAAAACATGGGTAGATGCAATAGGTGATGTGTGATAAAATGATGAGAGGCCTCGATGTTGATGTTGTTGATTCTGTCATCTAGCGGAGTATGGATGACGACCACGGACTCTTTTAGACAGTCCAGTGGAACACTAGCAGGCTCGCAACCTGTAGGTGTTTGTGAACGATATGTTCACCGGTGTACTCCATCCCCCACATGGTTGCCTTTAGGACATTTATTGCTGAGGAATCCCCTTAGCAGTAGTGTCCGTCCCGATGATGATCCTTAGGCTAGGTCCCTTATGATAGGTGTTTAGGGACGTAAAGTGAGGATAACGGGAACGGGTAATCGGGTTATTGTTGATCGATGAAATTAATAAACTTATTTATTGTGGGTTGAAAACCCTATGTGCTCACCAGGCTCCCAAGCCTGACCCACTCAGTTTTATGTATTACAGGTAGTGGCGCATGAGCATAGGTGTGATGTTTTGGACGAGGGATTACGGATGTAGGCATGTAGATATGAAATAATATAGTAAGGCTTATATTGTACTGTTCATGCTTTTGATCTGTACGAACATGACATCCCGAGTCTTTTAATGAAATACATTTCTATGGAAATGCTTTTGATAAATCTTTATCATATTTTTGTTTTGGGACAAATTCCGCAACACTTTCATTTAAAATGTAACTCTGATTTTTAAACAAAGCATAAACAAACCGGTCTTTTCTGGCCGTGATTTTGGGGATGTCACAACATCGGTGCCTTATTTATCGATCTTAATTCATCTTTATTGTCACCTACAAAGAACAATCTTCAAAATCCATGACCAAGGTCCACTGGAAATTAAATCGAGATCTGTAGATTTGTATGTGAAAGAAACCGAGAGTGGGGGTTGGTTTCTTGCTGCTATGAAGATGGTGACAATGGTTGTATGGAGAAGATGGTGGGTCGATGTAGTTGTATGGAGAAGATTGTGGATCAATTACCACTATCTGTTCGTAAGGGGGAAACAGGGGAACCCATATTGAGTTCATGAAATCTGGGTTTGTTGGTATTACCAGCATCGAATGTAACTGATTTTTGGGCTATAGCGGTTGTTGTAAATGATAACTTGGTGGGTAGATGTGGAATTTTGATTAACAAGGAAGAGATAAAGAAGATGAAGTGTTCATCTTGGGTAAAAAGAAAAAGGAGAAGGAGGTGGGGGTATACGGTGGAGAGAGAGAGAGAGAGAGAGAGAGACTTTTATTTTTTTGAATTAGTTAAATAAATAAATAAATAAATAAATATTTAGATTTTAAAAAAATGAAAGAAATGAAAAATAAATAACCCAAGGGTATCACAGTTATTTCACTATTTAGAGGGACCAAAAACGTAATGAAACTAGTTCAAAAGGACCATCAATCCAAAAAAGTCGTGATTTGGACTAAAACCCCCCAAAAAATGCATAACACAGGGACCATTTCAAAAAGAACCAAAAAAGATTAAAAACACATAAGAACCACTTTTTTTTGACAAATCAAACTTAAAACTCATTATTGTGTATTAGATGTCAGACACTCAAGTCCTCAAACTCTTTCAAACTCTCTCACCAAACTTGAAGAACACACCAACCTTACCACCACCTACCACCAACCACCACCGCACCACCGCTGTTGTCGCCTCCTTCCACTAGCCAACCACTTCCATCAGATCTGTATGCTCCAAACGATTTCAGATCTACATTATCAGTTTTAGATCCACGATTAACGTCACTAGATCTATGATTTTCTGTTCCAGATCTATAAGTTCCGACAAGCAACGACGATCCACCACTATCGTCAACGATCGTCACCGATGTTATCGTCATCCTCTGATCTCCGGTGAAACACCATCAGACGTGCAACCTCCTTCTATTTCTATCGCCTCCTTCTCATCCACTCTGATATTTGGTGAAAAACTACTAGATCTGATGCAAATCTGATGTGTTTCAGGTTACATCTCAAGTGAAACATTACCGTCTACGTCACATCAGAGCTTACTCACACTAGATCTATCATATTTGTTTCCTCCACTACAAGATTAGAATTTTTCTGGTGCAGATCTATGATTTTCGCCACCACAAATGTCTAGATCTGCGATTTTTGTCAACATCGATGTACAGGTCTACAAGCTCCGACGGGATTTGGTTTCGTTTTCTTCAAGTCTCAGATTTGGTGAAACACCGCCAACTTGTCTCCATCTTTTTCTTTCTGATCTCTGGTGAAACACCACCAGATCTACATCAGGTATGTCAATTTTTGTGTTGATTATTTTTCCTTTTGTTAAACTGTGAATTTAATGTCTTAATCTATTTTTTTATTGTTTACTTTTCTTAATATTAGTTTTAACTATTATTAAGTTGCAAATCTAATGTTATTAATACGCGAACCCAAGTTTATGTTGTTATTTGTTATGATACTTGCATAGATTTTTGTTTCATAACTTAGGTTTTTTAGTTGTTATGTTGTGAATTGAATTTGAAATGTGTTATAATGTTAATGTTTTCTCAAATAATATGAATCTAGGTTTTTTAAGTTGTGAATTGTGATGTTTAAATGTTTTTATTAATTTTTTAGTCATGTTAATATTAGTTCTTAATGTTCTGAATAAGAAAATGTTAGTTTTATGTTGTGAATACATGATTTGTTACAAATTTAAGTTGTGAATATATGATTTTTTTTATAAGTTTTAAGTTGTGAATGTATGTTTTATATTTATTATTCTACTTACATCTATTATAGATCTCTACGGTGCATTTTTCTTATCGTTTTTGTTCTTTTGTTAAGGTGTGAATTTAATGTTTTAATCTCTTATTTGTTTTTTTTATATAATTTTAGTGTTAAATTCTATTAAGATGTGAATTTTCTGTTTAAACTGTGAATTGACTATATAACATGTGAAATTTGTGTATTAAATTCTTCGTTCATTGTATTAAGTTGTAAATTTTGTATATTAAACTGTTAATTAATTGTATTAAGAGTGTTAAGTTGATAATATGGTTGTGAATGCATATTTTTTGTATAATAAACTGAGATTTATTGTACTAAGCTATGAACTTTGTATATTAAGATGTGATTTTTGTGTTTTAAATTGTGAATTGACTGCATTAAGCTGTGATTTTTTTTTTTTGTTTAAACTTTGAATTGACTGTATTAAGCTATGAATTTTTTGTATTAAACTGTGATTTTGTGTTTTAAACTATGAATTGAATGCATTAAGCTGTTAATTTTCTATATTAAATTGTGAATTTTTCTATTAAACTGTGATTTTTGTGTTTAAAAATGTGAATTGACTACATTAAACTATGAATTTTCTGTTTAAATTGTGAATTGACTGCATTTTGCTGTAAAGTTTTTATAATTCGTGTTAAAATATGAATGATTTATGTATAAACTTTTGTGTTAATTTTCTTATGAATATATTTATTTTTTTGTTGTATAAATTTGTAAGAATCCACTAGTTTTATAATTGTTTTGCATTAAATTCTAAGTTAATGAATTAATAGGTTTTATTAGACTGTGAATGTAGTATTTAAGTTGTTAATGTATGACTTTATCTACATATCTGATTTGGAAGAAATGATAGCTACTATGTTGATTCAGGTGGTTGGTGGTGGCATGTGGTGGTAGAGTTTGAGTTTTAGACTTCTTTGAAGTATGAAGTAGTGAATTATTGTAAAACAGTTTGTATTAAGTTGTGAATTTTTTGCATTAAACTGTAAATAGAGTGTGTAAATCTGTAATTAATATAAGTTTTGTGTCAAAATATGAGAGCATATACGGATGATAATATTAGACTGTAAAAATTATAAGTTTGTTATTTTCATACCAAAAACACAAAAAATAGGATTTTAACATGTTTAATAAGAGTATCGTGAAAATATTTACTAATTAATTGGGGTTCTTAATAGGGTAAATTTTCTTGACCCTACCATAAGGTATGTTAATATTAATATTTTTCAAATTTAACCTTCTAAAACAGTTTTAGTCCTTAAGCTTATACCATTTTTTATTAATACATGTAACTTTTTGTGTACATAAAAAAACATTCTTTTATTAGATTTACAGTTCTTACCCTTTTAAATAATAATTTTGGTCCTTGAACTTAAATTGTATTTTTTTTTTGTATTTTTTTTACTTTTAAATATTTTAATTTTACTTTTATTACATCAACTATATAATTTTATTCACTAAATAATATTTAATTAAAATCTAGATATCATTTTTAACAAGTTATATCATTACAATGATTTCATCAATACCTTCAAACTGATACTAATATCGAATATATTACAATGATACAACAAGACGAGTTCAACTAAACATGAAATTACAATGATTTCATCAATACCTTCAGACGTCAGACCTGATTTGCTTTCATTGCAATTAGAAGGGCCATAAAAACACCAACTGTCCTCGACTGGCATCAGGAGTGCCAGTGGCGGTGCCAACTCCAGCAACCCTGCGGATCACGGATGACCGACAGGGCAAGACAGAGGCTCCAGTGGTGAGGAACCGAGCCTTCCAGCTGACTGCCGAGGAGGCACGTGCCGCACCAGATGTGGTGACAAGTATGTTTTCTTCTCCCTAACTCTTATTATATGTCGTTTATGATATTTATGAGCTATATTTATGTGTTTTGTTTAGGATCATGTCATGTGAATGACATTCCAGTACATGTGTTATTTGACTCGGGGGCTACCCGATCATTTGTTTCTCTTGCTCTTCGGAAGAGGTTTTCTGAGTCTTCAGGCATGTTAGATTGTCCATTAGAGGTCGAGATTCCCGACGACCGATTTGTCCGGGCATCAGAGGTTTTCAGAGATTGCATTTTGAAGTTGTATGACGAGCATTACCTCGTGGATTTGGTTCCCATTCCATTGCATGTGAATAAGGTTATCATCGACATGGATTGGCTGAGCCCTAATGGGGCGGTGATCTACTATGCAAAACAATTGGTACGTGTCAGGACCTCAAGTGGGGGAGAGCTGGTGATTCAGGGTGAGAGGCCGCAACGTGGACCATCTATGTGTTCGACAATGAGGGCTAGGTGTTACCTTCAGTAGGGTTGCACAGGGTATGTTGCCTACGTTATGGATACCCGAGAGGCGGGTAAGGCGACTGTGAGTGATGTACCAGTGGTGCGAGAGTACCCGGACGTATTTCCAGAGGAGCTGCTTGGGATACCTCCGGAGAGACAAGTGGAGTTTCAGATCGACCTAGTCTCGGGTGCGGCTCTGATAGCCAATGCACCATATCGGTTGGCTCCTCCCGAGATGTAGGATTTGTCTACACAGCTACAAGAGCTGTTAGACAATGGATTCATTAGGCTGAGCAATTCGTCTTGGGGAACCCCGATCCTGTTTGTGAAGAAGAAGGATGGGTCGCATCAGATATGTATAGACTACCGGGAGCTGAACAAGGTAACGGTGAAGAACCGTTACCCACTCTCGAGGATTGATGATCTCTTCGACCAGCTACAGGGGCATCTTGGCTTTCCAAAATAGATTTGGGTTCAGGTTACCATTAGATGAGGGTCAGAAATGAGGATGTACAAAAGACTGCTTTCCAGACTCGCTATGGTCACTACGAGTTCGTGGTAATGCCCTTCGGGCTCACCAATGCCCCTTCCGCGTTCATGGACCTCATAAACCGCATATGAAAACTGATGCTAGATTGGTCTGTGATAGTCTTTATCTATGACATCTTATTTTACTCCAAGACGTAGGAGCAACATGAGGAGCACTTGTGAGAGGTGTTGGATACCTTGAGCAGGGAGATCTTGTACACCAAGTTCTACAAGTGCGAGTTCTAGTTGTGCGAGGTGCAGTTTCTTGGTCACCTTGTCAACCCAAACGGTATTTTGGTTGACCTAGCCAAAGTAGAGGCCGTGATGAGATAGGAGGTTCCGAAGTCTCCATCTGAGATTCAAAGTTTCCTTGGGTTAGAAGGCTATTACCGGAGATTCATACACGACTTCTCCAAGATAGCGGTACCCTTGACACAACTGACGAAGAAGGTCGTTGTATTTCGCTAGGGGCCTGAGCAGCAGGCAACATTCGAGGCGCTGAGACGGAGGTTGTGCGAGACGCCTATTTTTGCCCTGCCAGAGGGCGTGGAGGATTTTGTAGTATACTGTGACGCGTCCATCTTGGGTTTGGGAGTTTAGAACCTTTGCCTGTGCCTATGGGTAAGTGGGAAGACATTGCTATGGATTTTGTCACTAAACTGCCCAGAACAAAGAATGGTCACGACATGATTTGGGTGGTCGTTGATCGATTCACTAAGAGTGCGCATTTCATAGCAGCCAGGGAGAAATGGTCTATGGAGAAGCTTGCGAATTCTTACGTGAAGGAAATTGTGAGGCTTCACAGTGTTCCGTTAACGATTGTGTCGGATCGTGATAGCCGTTTCACATCGAGGTTTTGGAAAAGTCTACAAGAGGAATTGGGTACCAAGTTGTGTTTAAGTACAGCTTACCATCCGCAGACTGATGGTCAGAGCGAACGAACGATACAAACACTTGAAGATATGCTGAGAGCATGTACTCTGGAATTCCTAGGTAATTGGGATGAACATTTACCGTTGGTAGAATTTTCCTATAATAATAGTTTCCACTCGAGCATTAAGATGGCACCGTACCAAGCTTTGTATGGACAGAAGTGTCGTACGCCGTCTTGTTGGCTTGAGGCTGGGGAAAAGCAGTTTATGGGACCGGAGTTGGTTCATCAAACTGCTGAAAAGTTGAAAATAATTAGGGAAAGAATGTTAGCGGCTCAGGATCGTCAAAAGAGCTATGCTGACAAGAAGCGGAGACCGATAACTTTTGAGGTTGGGGATTCGGTTTTGCTTAAAGTCTCGTCGTGGAAGGGACTTATAAGATTTGGTAAAAGGGGAAAGTTGAGTCCAAGGTTTATTGGACCGTTTAAAGTTCTTCAGAGGATTGGGAACCAAGCTTACAAGCTCGAATTACCCGAAGAACTGAATGGAATTCACAACACTTTTCATGTGTGTTATTTGAGGAAGTTCACGGGAGAAGTTCCCGACATAATTCCAATTTCTGAATTGAGAATTGATGAGAACAAAAGGTTGATTGAAGAACCAGAGGCAATTGTTGACCGAAAGACTAAGAAATTGCGACGCAAGATGGTTGGGTTAGTGCTTGTCCGATGGAAACACACGAATGGGCCGAATCTCACCTGGGAGACGGAGAGTGACATGTTGAGTCGCTATCCGCATTTGTTTGTTGATGTGTGATTCCGGGGACGGAATCATTCTAAGGTGGAGAGAATTGTAACGCCTGTGTTTCCGGGCTTGCCATATTTAGCAATATAATAGTCTAGGTTAACCTTTGTAACCCGTTTTGAAATAATAAGAATGTATTATTTGAGTATTATGTGTTTTGTGCTTAATTGCTTAATTATGTGGTCTGATTAATTAAGAATAAAAATAAGCGTCAAAATTTAAGTGTAAAATAAACTTAATATCTTTGGGTTAATGTTGTAGTAGTCGAAACGAGGTTTCCGAATATATATAGAACGCCCAAATCTGACTTCGTATGAGGAAGTTATGATTTATCGAAGTTCCGGCTTAGCGGTATACAGCCTGTTATACTCGAATTGAGATCGAGCGGTTGTTAGCCGAAGCAATCTAAATGAGAATCGAAGATCTCATTGTTGGTATCGAAGCGATAAAAAGTTAGGCGAGAACGGACGTCAAACGAAGAAGTTATGAATTTATAACGAAAGTTTCTGTCGCGGCCTATTAAAAATAATTAATAAAAATAAAGTCAAAATTAGCCAACGGAGTCTAAACGAAAGTCGTAGAGCATGGTCTCACCTTTCCGTGGATATAAAGAACGTCGAAAACGGAGTTCGTATGAAGAAGTTATGAATTTCCGAAGTTTATTAATCATCTTGTATTTAAATTTAAATCAAAATTCGGAAGCATTATCCGAAGGAGTCACCGATCTGATCCGAGGTACGCCCCGCGTACTCGAGTACGCCCCGCGTACTCCGAGGGATGTCGACACTCGCACTCGAGCACTTCGGATACGTAAGCAATGACGTTTTGAGCAGTACGCCCCGCGTAACGCAGTACGCCCCGCGTAACGCAGTACGCCCCGCGTACTCCGAGGTTCCAGCCTCTATAAAAGGGGATCCGAAGGCAGCCATAATTCTTGTTCATTTTCTTCTCTTCTCTCTAGTCTTTTGCATCGTTTTTCGTGCCGAAGCTACCCCGAAGCCCCGGTATCATACTCTAGCCCCGAGGCAAGTCCCGAGATCCCGAAGATCCCGAGAAGCGCGGTTCCCGAGTCGAAGCTCTGCCCGCGAGAAGTTCGATTTTCGAGGAGATCTTCCAGATCTGCTGTGGATTACTACTTCTATAAGTCGTAGTGCTGTCGGATCGTCTTCTGATCAAGTGAGTGTGTAGTTATTTCTTCTAACACAATAATACGAAGTATTTTATATAAAAATACGTGCTATGTGTATATATTTGGTTGTGTTATGTGTGAATGAGTATTCACTCTCTTCTATCTTATAGATCTGCTTATTTCTTTATGAGATATGTGTTATGTGTGTGTGTGCCTCATCTGTTATGTGATATATGTGTTGATTAAAGCATGCTATACAGGTTTTCTTTAAACTACGTATGAAAATGTATATTTTTATCTACTAATATGTTGGGTAGAACATGGGTAGATAGTTGGTGTGTAATAAACAGATGAGAGGCCTCGATGTTGTTGTTGTTGTTGATCTAGTTATTCAGCGGAGTATGGATAACGACCACGGACTCTTTCTAGACAGTCCAATGGAACGCTAGCAGGTTCATAACCTGTAGGTGTTGTGAACGATGTGTTCACCGGTGTACTCTATCCCCCTCATGGTTGCCTTTAGGATATCTATTGTTGAGGAAACCCCTTCGCAGTGATGTCCGTCCCGATGAAAATCCTAGATTAGGTCCCTTGAGATAGTTGTTTTAGGGACGTAAAGTGAGGATAACGGGAATGGGTAATCGGGATAGTGATTGGTTGGTGAAATTAAATATAACTTATTTATTGTGGGTTGAAAACCCTATATGCTCACCATGCTCCCAAGCCTGACCCACTCAGTTTTATTTGTATTACAGGAAGTGGCACAAGGGCGTAAGATGGATGGATCATCTTGTTGTTTTGTTTACAAGTCTGTATATGTATATATTTGTTGAATGACTTGTAATGTTTATCGTTTATGCTTTATGGTCTGTATCGGAACATGACATCCCGAGTTTTGATTATATAATGAAATGCATCTCTTGATGAAATGCTTTGATAAATATTATTTTATCATGTTTTGTTTTGGGAACAAATTCCGCAACTCTTTCAAATCAAAAGGATTTACTCTGAAAATATTTAAAAGCATAAATGAAAATCGGTCTTTTCTGGCCGAGATTTTGGGGATGTCACATGATCAGAGACATTTGCTTGAGGATGAAGGCGGTGACTCCGCTCTTGGAGCGAATCCAAGAGGCACAGGTTGAGGGTATGAAGGAGGAGCGTTGGAAGTGTGAGCGGATCATAGGACAGGTGGCCTCGTTCAATTACGACAACCGTGGGCTGCTGACCCTACATGGGAGGGTCTGGGTTCCATACTGGGGAAAAGTGCGGTAGATTTTGATGGATGAGGCCCACAAGTCTATATTTCCATCCATCCCCGGGCGACGAAAATGTACAGAGATCTTCGCCCTGATTACTGGCGGCCCTGGATGAAGCGGGATGTAGCCTGGTACGTCGAGAGATGCCTGACCTGCAGGAAGGTCAAGGCGGAGCACCAGAGACCTCACAACAAGACACAGTCGTTGGATATCCCTATGTGGAAGTGGGAGGACATTACTATGGATTTCATCACGAAGCTTCCTAGGACTGCACGGGGAGTGGATTCGATTTGGGTCATCGTGGATCTATTGATCAAGAGTGTCCACTTCATTTTGATCTAGGAGAGCATCTCGACCGAGAAGTTGACCGACATCTACATCAGAGAGGTAGTAGCTTGACACGGAGTGCCAGTTTCTGTGATTTCAGATAGAGATGCACGGTTCACTTCCAGATTCTAGAAGAAGTTTCACGACGAGTTGGGTACTCATCTGCACTTTAGCACGGTTTTTCAACCGCAGACGGATGGTCAGAGCAAGTGGACCATCCAAAATCTAGAGGATATGCTGCGGGCGTGCATCCTAGACTTCGGTGGTAGTTGGGAAACCTACCATCCCTTGGCAGAGTTTTCCTACAATAATAGCTACCACGCGAGTATCGAGCGTCCTCCCTTCGAGATGTTATACAGGAGGAAGTTCAGAATCCCGATATGCTAGGGTGAGGTTGGACAGAGGGTCATAGGGAGTACTGAAGTGGTACTCAAGATGATGGAGAGGATACAGTAGGTCAGGAGCAGGCTTCAGACTGCTCAGAGTCGGCAGAAGAGCTACACCGACAGAAACCGATCGATGTTGGAGTTCCAGGTCGGGGATATGGTTCTTCTGAAGGTTTCAGCTTGGAAAGGTGTCATCCTGTTCATGATGCAAGGAAAGTTGGGCCCCAGGTACATTGGTTCTTTCATGATTGCAGCCTGGGTGGGCAAGGTGACGTATAGGCTAGATCTGCCAATCGAGCTTAGTCAGATCCAAAGTACCTTTCATATCTCCCAGCTGCGGAAGTGCTTGGTGGATCACTCTGCGGTGGTACCTCTAGAGGATATTCAGGTGGACGACAACCCGAACTACATCAAGCGGTCAATAGCCATCCACAACAGGAAGACAAATGATCTGAGGAACAACAGGGCCAAGTTAGTGAAGGTGCAATGGCAGCACCACAAGGGCTTAGAATGGACTTGGTAGCCGAAGGACGAGATGAGGGAGCACTACCCCGAGCTATTTCCAGATGCAGCAGACTTCGAGGACAAAATCTAAAATAAGCGGGGGAGATTTGTAACGCCCGGTTCTTGGTACGTATTTTAAATTATAACATTCATTTTTGCAAAGGGACTCGATGAGTTGGAGGCCCCAAACTCTTCGAGTAGGAACGAATGATTGGACGCGGGACTTGAAGTCTACTTGATGAGCCGAGAGGCCTCGACTCGACGAGTAGGGCTATCAGGGTGAAACCCTAATCTTTAGGGTTTGCACCCTATTTAAACACTTTATTTGGCCTCAACCACAGCCTCCATCACCTCCAAACCTTAGTCACGAAACCCTAACCCATTTTTAGTGTTCTGGAGCAATTGTTGTGTGTTCTTGGTGATTTTGAAGCTTGAGAAGGAAAAGGAGGCTTGGGGGTTTAAGAAGAAGCAAGTAGTTCCAAAGTTTTTGCTTCATTTTTGGTTTATTTAAGGTATCAAGTCTGTACCTTGCCTATTTAATTGTTAGATCTCTTCATGGGGTAGTTTAGGCCCATATGGAGTATATTTTGGAACCATTCATGGATGCAAGCATGATTTGGGGTAATAACTTTAGATCTAGAGTCTTTGAGGAACTCCATGGCATAAAGGTGCCAACTTTATGGCCATGGGAGTCCTATGCATCATAAGAACCCCTTTTCGAGCCTTTTTGAGCTAATTAACACATGCATGAACATAAAGCTTGTAACTTTATGTGTTATATAGACCCTAGGAGGCCAGATCTATGTTTTAGATGCATTAAGCCCGACTAAAATCGATTGGATAAGTTTGGACTTTAGGGGACTCGACGATTCGTTCATACGAATCGACGAGTTGGGTCGTGATTCCCCAACCTTTTCTATTATTGAGTAAACTTGTTGAGTCTAGAAGAGGACTCAGTGAGTTAGAAGTGTTTATGGACTTAAGGATCAAAGAACTCGACGAGTTGAGAGCAAAATGTCCCAATTGATATGAAGAGGAACTCGACGAGTTGTGAGTGAAAAACCTCGATTCTGTATGAAGGAGAACTCGACGAGTCCAAGGAAGGACTCGATGAGTTCAAACGGAAAGTCCCGATTATATCATGAGGAGAAACTCGGCGAGTTAGAGGGTAACTCGACGAGTTAGATCGCGAGTTAGAAATTCTCTGAATCATGGAACTCGATGAGTTGATGGACCAAATCGACGAGTTGAGTCAACCATAGGTTGACTTTGACTTTGACTTTGACCAGGGTGCTTACTTGACTTTGACTTTGACCAAAGATTACCCTTATAGGGTTTATGAGATTGAGAGGCTAATTAAAGGAGATTGTTATGTGTAGGAGTTGGGAGGAGTTGATCCCAACACCGAGGACATTTCAGCTACTTCACGACATTGAGGTGAGTTACCTTCCAATAGAAGTAGGTCTAAGGCACCAAAGTCGGCCCACTAGTAGGCGATTATAGTCAAGATGATTGTCTTTGTGATAATTGTTCGGTATGCCACTATCTGTTATGCTTTATGTGCTAATATGCTATATAATTATGTGATAGTGGTAGATAGGGGACTAGTCCCCGGACTCGGTTGAGATATACCGACAGGGTAGGTCGGGCACCCAGATATGTCTGACAGTATGATATGTTATGTTATTATGTGGTAGTGGTAGGGGTGAAATAGTCGCCGAAGCCGGTTGAAATAAACCTAAGGTAGGTCGGGCACCCAGATATGCATGGCATGGTAGGTCGAACACCCAATTATGTTTGACAAGGGGTAGGTCAGGCACCCTGATATGCCTGACAAGGGTAGGTTGAACACCCAGATATGCTCAGCAGGGTAGGATGGGCACCCAGATATGCCTGGCAGTATGTTTATTGTATGGTATGTGGTATGATGGGGGAACTCACTAAGCTTTGTGCTTACAGTTTCAGTTTTTGTTTTAGGTCCTTTTTCTTCGAAGGGAAAGGAGCCGGTACGGTAGCAGCGCATCACACACACACGATTTCCACATATGAGATTCTTATGATTTGTACTCTGACATTATTATTATTATTATGTGATGACATGATTTTGAGACTTATGATTTATGATTTTTTATGAAATGAAATAACTTGATGATGTTTTTATAAATTGTTTTATAAATTGCTATATCAAAAATGAAATTTTTGGTCCATATTTTTTGGATGTTACATGATTATTTTTGTATTCACATAGTTTATTTCATGGCCATTGAAAGGTAATTATACAATGTATTTACAATTTTGTTATAGCCCTCCTTTCCATAACCCAACAATAGATCCAGATTCCATGCATAAATCTCTAAGGTTGTTCAAATCAGGTTATTCCATCTGTCATAAACAGTAAGCATTATTGTTACCCTTTAAATTTTCAATAAAAAGATGGATATTTTAAGTTTTTGTAACTTATATGCATTTTACAACTGCTAGATCTGGACTTACGACAAAAATGCCTATAGGAATACAAAATCATAGAGTTAAGTGGATTTTGATAGCTTCAATTTCAAAGATATTAAATATGAATTACATTTCCAGATGGACTTGTGGAAAGAATA
Source organism: Lactuca serriola (assembly GCF_051521515.1). Classification (NCBI taxonomy): domain Eukaryota; kingdom Viridiplantae; phylum Streptophyta; class Magnoliopsida; order Asterales; family Asteraceae; genus Lactuca; species Lactuca serriola. Next base: position 15,116,765 of record NC_136416.1, read on the forward strand.
GTTCTATTTGGTGCACCTGTTTCTATACAAGATGAAAGAAAGGTATGTTAAACAATACTACAGCCTCCTAAAAAAGGATTAGCTATGGAATTGAGAATGTGAGTTTTCAGTTTGCATCATTTGGTTAATTTATTAGTATTATTTGTTTTTAAAATGGTATTTAATTTTTGTGTTGTTAACAGTCATGACATAACAGGTTGATTTTATAGAAGTGACTGATGGGCATTCATCTTATTTATGGGCTACACAGGAGATACTTGATTGTTTGGAATTAGAAACATCTTTTCCGATTTTCAATAATAGAAGTCGCAACATATAAGTTAAGTTAATGGTGGGTAATGGATGAATTAAGTTCGAGGTTGTCATGAACTAAAAAGGTAAAGGTACATATTCATAAATGTATGGTTTTAATGTAAAGAAAGTATCACTTTAAGAGAACTATAATAACAACAAAATAATCGTAAGTGTAGTTAAGGCAAAATGGTTTTTGCAGGGTAAGAATTATATAGATGAATGTGGTGTCACATGGGGGGACGATGAAGAACAAAAGATGGTACTCTGTAACGGTGTGGAAATGTAACTACAACATTGGATTTTATTCGGTTATTCCTCTCATGCTGATTTGCAGCTTTCTTTTATTTATATTAATGTTTTTGAAATTATGACTTGGGTGATGTTTGTTTTTTCAAAGCGAAAATGTTTGAAGTCTGCGGGCTACCTCTGCAACCCTCTGTAGCAGAAGAGATGGACTAAACGGCTACAACATGTAATAAAAAGTCTGTTTGTTTTTTAACGTTTGTAAATTACTGCAATAAGTTAAAGTAATGTGTGAAGAGATTGATGAAGTTTTAAAAGGAAACTTGATCATGAAAGGACTAAATTCTTCTTGTCATCTTCAATATGAATATGGTTACAACCTTTTATTTTTATTTTTCATGGTTAAAACAAAGTGTGTTTTCAATATTATATCAATTTTTGTAGGTATTGGAAGAACCTATGAGTGGATGATCATCGACACCATTGGTCCCAAAAGCATTTAAAAAGTATATTATTATATTATTGTATTTGTTTTCTTTTCTTATTAGCGTATTGTATTGTAAACTCATTCAAACCCATGTCAATCAGGAGGTTTTTACTAGTTATTATTATTATTCCTGGACATTATTTGTGTCCAAAAATTTGTAATCCTTTTTATCATACATCAAATCAAACATTAAAATGCGAATTTTATTTGTTATTCAGAAAAAATTATGCTACTTCTGTCTCTACATTTGATTATTTAGTTTATTTATAATATTATTTTATTATTATACAAATATATTTATATAGTGAAATTTAATGAATACATGTTTAATATATTTTTTTGAATAACTTTTATATTCTGAAACAAATTAACATAAGATTTCAAAAAGTAACTGTTAAATTGTAAGTAGGACTTTTTTTGAAAAAAAAAATATTGGTATTAAACTTATATAGGATAGTTGTAAAATTTTATGTGATATAATTGAAAAACTACTTTTATTTTTATCGCAACAGTTCAAATTATAGACCTTAACTAAAAACATCAAGTTAGTTTTTTCTGACAAATGTCTTTAAAAAAAATATAACATTAATCATGTCTTCGTATCTTAGTTACACAAGAGTTATAGTTGAATTGGTATAAAAACATATCGTCCTAACTTGTTTCAAACTCCACAAACCCGGGTTCTAATCATATTAATGGGAAGTAATTCGTACACAACAGTTTTTTTGCTATACACAACAATTACAATACAACATTTTAAAACACTAATTACTGTGTATAGAGAAAAATTGTTGTGTACGGATCAATTTCCCGTGTTAATGGTCAAACAAAAAAACTATATGTTATTTTCCTAATTTTTTTATATACACCAAGTAAACACATTTTAATTATCTTAATGGTCAAGGAAATTGTTATAAAAACATATGGTCCAACTTGTTTTTCAACGATGGTCCAACTTTTGGTTTTTTCACATCATTGGGTTTTTTTACATCGTGTATTGGTTTTGGTATTTAATTAATACCCCTAAAACTTACTCAAGTTTTTGACATTGTAAGAACCGCCCTATGTACACATGATATGTAGTTGAATGATGTTGTGAATTGTTATTTACATGGTTATTCATGAGATGCAGATCATTGTCTATGATATGCATGAAGAGTGCGTCGTCCGATTCAAGAAACTTATTTCGACATATTTCGAGAGTATAAACACTAGTTAAGTGGAGAACAGATCCTTCCTTCCCAGCTCAAAAACATCAAGAAATCTTGATTTAAAAAACAAACATATATGGAATGGATGTTTTCCCCGAAGAGCGTTAAATCGTTTTTTCTCGCTTGTAAAGATACCCCAGCCGTCGCAAAGATCCATGCTTTGCTGATAGTTTCCGGCTACATTAATACTGGGAATTGTAATACCCAACTCATAGCCTCGTATTCTAGAACTGGGGATATTGAACTTGCTCACAAGGTGTTTGATAGAATTCCTAAGAAACGGGTGGATGCTTGGAACGCTATGCTAATCGCTTACTCTCGTAAAGATAGTCCTGGTGAAGTAATTAATCTATACCATGAATTGAATTCTGAAGGAATTAGACCTGACAGCTCCACTTTCACGGTGGCACTCAAGGCCTGCACAAGCATGATGAACTTGGAACTGGGAGAAGAGATTAGAAAGCAAGCAATCGAGTACGGGTATGAACATGATGTGTTTGTAGGATCTTCACTGTTGAATCTCTACGCAAAGTGTGGGAAAATGAACGACGCACTTAAAGTGTTTGAGAAAATGCCAAGAAGAGATGTTGTTTCATGGACTACGATGATAACAGGGTTTGCTCAAAGTGGGAGAGGCGATGAAGCCATAGATATATATCGGCTTATGCAAAAGGAAGGCATGAAAGGAGATCGAATTGTGATTTTGGGTTTGATTCAGGCTTGTGCCAATGTTAACGATACAAAATTGGGTCTTTCTGTACATGGCTATCTAATTAGAAGTCATCTTCTTCCCATGGACGTAGTAATTCAAACCAGTCTTGTAGACATGCATACAAAAACTGGAAACATTGAGCTTGCAGCTCGAGTATTCAAATCAATCCACTACAAGACTATAGTTGCTTGGAGTGCCTTAATTTCTGGTTATGCTCAAAATGGGTTTGCTATTAACGCATTTGATTTATTAGTAGAGATGCAAAGCTTCGGATTCAAACCAGATACGACTTCCATTGTTGGTATACTTTTAGCTTCTTCTCAAATCGGGTCTCTGAAACTTTCTAAATCGCTACATGGATATGTGATAAGAACGCTAGCTTTGAATCAAATTTTAGGCACAACTTTGATCGATACCTACTCAAAATGTGGGTCCCTTCCTTACGCACGCAACGTGTTCTATGAAATTCCCCTTAAGGATACAGTCATGTGGAACACAATGATTGCTAGCTACGGGAGTCATGGGCATGGGAATGAAGCTCTTTTAGTGTTCCATAACATGTTAGAATCAAAATCAAAACCAGATCATACCACTTTTGCTTCTCTTTTATCAGCATTAAGTCATGCAGGTTTAGTAGAAGAAGGTAGGTTATGCTTCAAGCTCATGGTTCATGAATACAACATTAACCCAACTGATAAACATTATGCTTGTATGGCTGATCTGTTGGCACGTGGTGGACACGTTGAGGAAGCTTATAATCTGATTGGTTCAATGAAAACTGAACCAGGGCTCGCTTTTTGGGTTGCCCTTTTGTCAGGATGTCATAACCATGGTAAGTTTTCAATTGGAGAAATGGTAACTAAAAAGATCTTGGAGTTGAATCCTGATGATAACTCAGGGATTTATGCTTTGATATCAAATTTTTATGCGAAAGCAAAGAAGTGGGATGAAGTAGCTGATGTAAGAAACAAAATGAAAAGGAGTGGGACAAAAAAAGTGCCTGGTAATAGTGTTGTGGAATTAAATGGAAAGCTTCATGCTTTTCTTATGGAAGATAAGAGCCATTTTCAGTATCAAGAAATCTTGAAAATCTTGAAAATCCTCGATTTTGAAATGACTTCAACAGATGTAACCATAACAACAATACACACGTCCTATGAAAATGAGGTGAAGGGGAGGTAACTATAAACAGGTAACTGTTGTGCGGATAAAATATAAAAAAATACAATATGCGCCCACACCGAATGATGATGTATGTCTAAATACAAATACATAACCATTATATCATCGTTTATAAAATTCATGGTTAAAATAAAATAACTATCAATTTAATAATGATCATATATAAAATTCTATATATAAGAGAACTACAAAATATTATTCTTAAAACAGTAAATTATTTCTTCTCATCTCGATTTTAAAGTATTTAAACAAATAAATGGTTTCATATATAACAAAAAAGAAGGCATATCTCACGCTTATCAATGTTATCACCTCATTCCAAGTATATTATATTACACCCCATTAATTTAAAAACTCTTTCTGTACATAGAATTTAGAAGATGAGTGAAGCAACGAAGATGATTCAGAATATAAATAAATAAACAAAAATATAAATATACAAATAAAAAGTCAAAAGTCAAAAGTCAAAACATTATTTTTATTTTTGTGTTCGTTGATATTTGATTTTGAGCATGATGCTCATGTGACTCAATGAAGCGTCAATACATCTTTACAACAAAAAAATGTGGTGCTAAAAAAAACCTATCCTAAGGTTTAAAATACATTGTTTCGTACTTTAAGTCGTAATTATTATTTTAAGTTGTAATTCATTTATTATTTTAAGCCGTAATTAATAGATTCGTTTTTTTTTTGTTTTTTATTTTTTTATTTTTGACGTTTTAAAGTTTTCAATTTTTTTACTACCTCCTCTTTAAATTTTTTACTTATACGATTCAAGTTTTCAATTGGATATAAACAACGTCTTCTTACAATGTACCCTAAGCAAAGACGTTCACATATCCCAACCCATAAGCTTTGTCAACCCATCTTATCCTCACCATGTTTGCAAACTAAACAAAGCCCTATATGGGCTACGACAAGCATCGCGTGCCTGGTATGATGAACTCAAAACATATCTCATCTCTCTTGGATTCAAAGCCACAATTTCTGATCCATCTCTTTTTATTCTAAAAAAACAACCAAATTTTCATTCTAGTACTTGTCTATGTTGATGACATTATAATCACCGGTCCATCTCCCACCCACTTATCTAAATTCATCACTTACCTTTAATCTAAATTTTCTCTAAAATATCTTGGTTCCTTATCCTACTTCCTAGGCGTTGAAGTTCTTCTCCACTCAAATGGAATCCTACTCTCTCAATGAAAATATATTATTGATATTATCACTAGAGCCAAAATGACAGATTGTAAGCCTGTTTCCACACCAATGATTAGTTCAGAAATACTCACATTAAAAGGCGGCACACTACATCTGGTCCCAACTGAGTATCGCACTCTAGTTGGTGCCCTACATTATTTATCCTTGACAAGGCCAGACATATCTTTTACTGTAAATCGGTTGTCTCAATTTATGCAGGCTCCAACTTCTATACATTGAACAACTCTGAAATGATTAATACGATATTTGCATGGCACTCTACATCATGGCATAGTTCTACATCGGAAATCACCACTTACACTTCATGCTTTCACTGATGCTGATTGGGCAAGAGACAAAGATAATTATAGAAGTATTACTGGATATATTGTTTACCTTGGTTCAAATCCTATCTCATGGATCCCCAAACGCCAAAGCACTCTTGCTCGAAGTTCCACAGAAGCTGAATTTAGAGCTGTTGCATCCACAACCACTGAAGTTCAATGGCTCATCTCATTGCTAAGTGAAATAGGCATTTCATCTTCTACCATACCTGCTATATACTGTGACAACCTAAGTGCTACTTCATATTCAGCAAACCCACTCTTTCATTTAAGAATGAAACATAGACTTCCACTTTGTTAGAGAAAAAGTACAACAAGGGTCTATACGGGTGCAACACATAGCAGGTGATGATCAACTAGCTGATGCCCTCACCAAACCTTTACCAAGACTAAGGTTTCATCATCTCCTTTCTAAGATTGGTCTTCTCACTGGATCGTCCATCTTGCGATGGCATATTAAGATATAACCCGGTTATATCTATTCACATATATATTTAGATCCATATATTTAGTCAACATGTATATTACTTTGTCAAATATTGTTTCCGTAGATATCTCCATTAGTTAGCTGCCTCTTTCAATATATATATACCCAAATTGTAATCATTTGTAATTCAATCAATATACAATATAGATACAATTCTTATTCATCTTCTTCTTTCAATATATTAAGAACCAAAAAGTCACAAAATCCAAGAGGAGTCAAATGCTTTCACTACCATGTTGGAGAAAATGTTTTTGTGACTGTGTGAAGTGAAAAATAACACAAGAACCAATTGTTGCTTGATAATTTGAAGATCCATTAATTAATCAAAAAATTAGCCAACTAATCACTACAAAGACATTTAAACTCATGAATAAAAACATACATGTAACAAGAAGATGTTAAAACATAAAACATTTTCATAACAATTCAAGAACAAGTTCATGGAGTTCTTTAACATTTAACCAAATATTCAAATGATTTCACCAAAGTCAACAAATATTAGTTTAGCTTAACATGGCTAAACTTAAGATAACAAAATGAGAGTAGATTATACCAAACATCTAGCAAGAAACAAAAGCAAAAAGATGATGTTTTTGATGTGTTATTGGCCTTCCAAATGCTCCAAAATCTCCAAAGAAACCTTCAAATTTCAGATGTGTAGAAGTGTAGAAAAGTTGCACACCAGCCTTCCTCATATAGCACTAAATCCAAAATTCCAAAACTACCCCATATAGCTCCATGTGCGGGTGCCTCCTGATGTGAGCTAATTTGAGTTTTTGGGCCTCCAAAGCTTAGCCCACTGGCCCAGTTCGACTCCAGACATTTCCTAGCCCATTTTTCTTCAAGTTTTCTTCATTTTAAGCCCAATTTGGCTTCTCCAAATCACCCATAGCTCCCGTATTCGCTCGATCAATAATCTTCGCATTCTCAAATATTCTTCCATTTTCTTGCAAATTCAAAGATCATATTTTCCAAGCCTTCAAATAATCAACAAGCCCATGATTTGCATCATCTTTATTAATCTTCTTGCCCATGAATCTTCATTGTCCTCCAAGTCCATTTGCCTCCCAAAGATCTCACATTATCACATTTTGTACCATTTCAGGTAACCTACTTTTATAAAGTTTATAAAATACAAATAATTAACCCACTTACCAATTTTTATCAAAGTAACATTTACATGTCAACCATCCATTAACATTCACTCGAAATTTTTCATAAGGTTATTTCTTATTTTCTGAATTTCGGAATTTTATCTGTGTAGGACATGTAAAGAAAATACCATGTACAACAACTATACAACTTCTTTTATTACTATGACTACCATCTACCGATGGGGCTTAATTAGTCTCGGTCGTTTTTTGTTCCTACACTTTTCTTGATCTTCCATCTAGAAATCAATGTTATATGAAACATAATCAGGGAAAGATTGAAACCACTTTACCTGAAAGGTAGGTGTAATCACATCAAGATCGGCTAAAAATCTTATGGTTGGGTTATGCCGCCCACGCCAGAGGCCGATAAAACGGAAGAGTATAGCAATTAGGATTGGAAACAAGCTTCGGAGTCTATGTTTAAGGTGGTGGCCATCAATGCGGTGGCACGTCCGTTTGTGATACTGAAAAAGTTCATCGTGAAGATGGTGTTAGAGGGGCGGTATAAAAGCTTATTATTTATTGATGCCTATACTCAAACCCCAAACTATTCCCCATGTGTTGATGTTTTTTCCTTTTAATGTATACATAAGAATACATTTTAAACATGATGCATAATTGTAAATCATGTTTACTATTTTTATTTTTTATTATAAGTGTTTTAATAATGATTTTAAGGAGTAGGTTCAAAACTATATGAACCGTAATCGGAAATAATGTCCATTTTAATGTTTCCTTCTTGTGGAGTTGCAACGGGTAAAGGTTGTCATATAGGTTTAGGTTCAAAACATCAAACCGACTTGTTTGTTTGACCGACTAAAACATCAAACACGAGTGTGTATGTTATGTTTTTAAAACAACAATTTTCCATGCACGAACTAACTAGTAAATCTACATGAGCAATAATTGTAACTAAAACTTA